>NC_135361.1:9975000-10212500 GCF_051622035.1 Arctopsyche grandis | reverse complement strand
GAGGCGAGAGTCCAGGCTCACTACCCTTTAAAATGAAATCTGGAATGAAATCTGGTCCAAAAGATTTAATATTTTTAATTTTACCAAAACCGTAGCGTAAATCAGATAAATGGAACTTGTCAACAGACAATAATGGAAACATGGAGGAATCTAAACTAGGGGAAGTCATAACAGTAGTCGAATCAAAAACCGAATGAAAATAGTTAGCAAAGGCATTTGCGATGCTGTCATGACCAATAAAGTCCTCATCCATATCGTGCATTTTCGTAAGTTTTGAATCTATAATTCGTTTGCTGTTGATGAAGCTCCAAAAATTTTTCGGATTCTGAGCAATTGAATTTTCACAATTAGTAATGTATTCCTCGTAAGCGGAAGTCGAGATCCGCTTAAAAAGAGTACGCAAGTTACAGAAATCAATAAAATAAATAATTTTAATAATAATTTTAATAATTTTAAAAGAGCCTTAATTTTAGTTCGATAATTTTCGAGTAAACTTTGTTAACATATGAGTCGTTATAATTGAAAGTGGCGTGAGTCGACTTTTCTTCATTTTGAGAAATATCTCGCAAATAATATAAATATTAATGGTGGCTCGTAATACGCTTATTCTGCTATTCTGAGATTCTAGACATATCGAATAAAAATAAGTGATAAAAATTCGTGAATTAAATCAAATAGAAATAGTGTTTTTGGAACTGAAAATTAGACTTTCGCCACTTTCAAATATAACGGCTCAAATTAAAATTAACGGCTAATTGTACATTCAAAATCTTGAAAAATATTATTTTATTAATATTTCATATTTGCCATGCAATAAAGTAATATTGAGAATGTTTTTTTTATATCTTGGGATTTTATTTTGAAATAAGGCGAAGTAAGAAGAGGTATGTACAAATTAATTAGCTTGGGTTTTGGTATTAAACTCTGTCAATTATTCCCAATTGCAATTTTTGTTGGATAAAAATATACAAACATTGGTAGTATCATTTTTAATCATGCAGATCTTACCAGCAAAGCTATAGTCAAGCTATTTTTATTTTGTTTCAATTTTGATCTGAATTTGAACCCACAATCTTGCAAATAGTAAATACTTACATATGTACTTATCCATAGTGATATAGATTGTAAATAATCAAACAACGCTATATGTACTTTGACCAGCTCGTCATATTTGACGCATAGCCGATTGATCTGGTCAAAATTAGCTCAGTAATTGTGTTAATGCTGACCATCGAGAGATCCCAAGTTCAAACCCTGGTTTGACCATGCTTGAAAATAATTTATTCCGAGTATTTTTGCAATTCTGCTAGTCAGACTTGCATATTTGAGAGTCCAAGTCTTCCAAAATTATTTGGTTTCATTGTTGAAACGGTCCCTAACCAAATCGATAGCCAACCTACCTACAATTTGTGACCACTATTTGAATGTACTTTCAAATTTATATATGTTTAAAACTATAGGTGTTGCTTTGGGGCAACCTGTAATGGCATCAGGGTAAAATATAAATTTTTAAATTTAAAATAAAAATATGAGGGACGACCACTGTGCGACGGGACAAAATAGGTCAGTCGAACACATATGTGTTCGAATGAAGGAGACGGGGGCGTGCCGTTTGCTTTTAGTCGTACAAGAATGCCGATGCGGTTCACCAAGATTGCTTTATTATCGGGCAATGGCCGAGTCAGACCACCATAGACCACCCCTCATCAATATTCATGGGGCCAAACCGTGACAAGGCCTGTTCGCTTATTGCCACCGCGTTCAGAACCACCCACCATTTAATTGAAGCGTTTGTATCGCACGTACGTTCACTTTACTGTCTTCGCTAATTAAGCATCGTATGTTTGGATAATATCTATGTGAAAATACCATCGTTTATCTGTCAGGCGTGTGGTGCAATTTTGACCTAGAAGAACACCATGAAGCTGGACTTGTTTCTTCGTCTTACGTGGTAATGATACTTACATATATCGTTTATAGCACTGAGCAGTGGCGTAACTACCGCGCCCGCAGATCCCGCAATGCGGGGGGGCGCCGAGACCTGGGGGGCGCCACGAAGCGCGCCTTTTTCACGATTTTTTAATTTGTTCCGTTTTAAAAACTTCTCTTATTTTTCAACCTATTTGTACTATATGTGTATGTACAAACATTAACATATTTTGAATTTATCCTCATTGTGTAATTGATATATGCCAATAGGGCTAGAAGACTACCGTATTTTTCCATCTTTTGAACGTCAGTGCCACTTCAACCTATTAGCTGAGAATTCTCTTATTCTTGTATATACTTTTTCAATGTGTAAACAATAAAACAAAATTATATGATTAAAACCAATAAAATTTATAAATTTTTCGCTGTCACCATTAACAGGTGAGAAGTTTTTAAGGAAAATTCACCATCAGTTACTTTAAACAGATTGTGCACTGCTTGTTGGTCGTCCAGATTAAACTATTAATGCACTTTGATATATAGGTACACATATCGATACGTCAAAAAGTATAAATATTAATTTGGAAAGTTATTTTGCTAATATTAATATATGGGGGAGGGGGAGGGGTGGGGCGCCGTAAAATATTTTGCCGGGGGGCACCGGGAATTCACGCTACGCCACTGGCACTGAGCAACATAAAATCACGTTTTTGAGTTACCAGAGCGGAAACTAATCAATCTTTACTAATTTTGAGTATTCCGACCGCTGTACTCCGTGAGGTGGACTACTTGCCATCTCGCTTGCACCAACGCTATCTGCGTCACACACGGACCACAAGAAAGCCTTTCTAACGCAATTACCGCTCGAGTTAATACGTTTAGATAAAAAAAAATATATTGAGATAGAAAACCAATGTTTATAAACGTGGTGAAATAAAAAACTGGCCAAATAAACGCATAATAGCATGAAAAAAAAATATATTTTTGACTTTTAAAATTCGTTAGATAATTAATTATAAGTATTTTAAAGCAATGAAATATCACAATCAATAGGAAAAACATCTGAATATTGATTCCAATACTCATTTTGAACACAGAAATACTAGATTTTGAGTTAAAGACCGCAAAAGCCAAAAAACTGTAAAAATTGCGCATTTTTTTAAACGCTCATATCTCGTAAATGAGAGCCAACCAACAAAAATCATTATCACATTCGAATTTAATGGGTCAAATTTAGTAAAGATTTATTAGTCTCCGCTCTGGTAATTATTTTTGTTGCTCAGTGTGATTCGAAAATTCATAAATGGCAGTAATCTACATATGTATGTATATTACTGTTGCGTAGGGGTAGGTTCAAGCATCCCAATGGTAGGCCAAAACTAGTTCACATAATTTATTCTACAAATCCACACAAAACCACCGCTCGATCAAGTGTCCAGCCTATCGTGTGTCCCTCAAAATCAGGTAGCCGAGTGTTCAGACATGCAGTAGGGCGAAACACACAGCGATGCACGTGGCACGTGGCTTTTTTTAGATACTTTTAAACATGCAAAAAAATGAGGCCGTGCCTTGCACATATTCATGGAACGCCAAGCACGCCCCGCCCCAAAATGACCCTCTAAAGTGTTTTCGGTAAAATTGTATCCTTGTATGTATTTATCCATGATTGACAGTGATCGATAACGGTGTATCCCATATTTGAAGAAATGTAGGAGACCACCCACAGCGGGGAGCCATGAACACGACGTGCCGTTCTTCCCTGTGTGATTTCGCCCGTAGTCCGAACAGCGTCGGCGTTTCCATAAACATTATTTACCACAAACGTGGAATTCAATACAAACTCGGAATTCCCCACTTTTCATTGGGTCGGAATTCCTACGTTACACTATTGATGCTTTCAGTATGTTCAATATGTTCGCAAATCAAATATTCACACTCAATATTTGTATGGAATATGCAGCAGAAGGAGTTACTTCACACTGCATACTAAATATTGTAGTAAACAAGGTCACTTGTGTACTACAATATATGAATTTAGTTTGACTGTATGTATGTAATACATACATATATAAAATAATTACAGAAATACTGAAATAATATAAAATTTGCATTTTTTGCCAAAACTGTATCTTAAGAGTTCTTATATTATTTAATTAATTTTCAATTTATATTTTTTCGACTTTATAGTATGAATATATTTTACAACAGCTTTTAATATAATACATGTATATGAATAAAAAATTAAAATTCTTGAATGTGAATGTAAATTATGGACCAAAACTTATATAATATAAGTCAAGATTTTAATTTAAGCATGTGTGTTCATAAAATTTGTTATTATAAAATATATACATATGTATAATACATACTTAGTAAGACTTTAGTTTGAAAACCTTAATTAGACATGCTAAGTTAAATTCAGGTTAAATTAGTTTAGCTTAGGCTAAATTCGTTGAACTAATTTCTCCTTCTCGTGACACTTTTTATCTTTTCTCTGTCTATTAATTACTTTTTATATAGAAGTATATATAATATGTATATATATATATATATATATATATATATATATATATATATATATATACGTAATATGTATATATTATATTTATATTGTAGTTAATTTTTATAAGTACAGTATAATAATTTAATTACATTCTGTGAATCTTTTAAGGTTACATATAAAATTTTTCTTATCATGTTTTATATTATAATACCAAATTGGAAACCTTATATTACAAAGGACCGTTTTAAATTAGAATAATGATTAAGGTATGAAAAAGGTCTTCATCCATTCTTACTCCGGAAAAGTCGCATTGGTATGACTGCACATACTAAAAGTATACGATATTATTCCTATCTCAGGTAAACCAGAGCCATGCCTAAATCTTTTTTATACGATTCAACAACATCGTATTATATTAGGGACACGAAAAAAATGTAGTCATACATTTACTTTGGAAATTTGAATATATGGGCTTTGTATGGTACGTCCCCTTGTGTTATTTCGTCCATAACGAATATTTCAGCGCGAAAGCATTGTTTCGCACGATTTCACCTGAAAAAAAATCGTACGCAATAACCATAACCATATCGAAATGGGTGTACCTTCTTCTTATTTTTTCTTCCAGTGAAATGAAATCGGATCCTCGATATTTCTTTTGAATTATTCGGGTGAGGTGCGTGCGTTATTCGCACGCTATTTGTTTTTACTTAACTCACTCCGGAGAACAGTGAAAATGGAATGGACCTCACCGGTTAAGACCTTTTCTCTTTTTTTTCATTTTTTTTATTCCATTCTATTTTCGCGCCTTCTTTTCTATTATTTTATCTCATAGTGGAAGTTTTCGGAATATTTTAAGAGCGCATGCGTTCCACCTAATAAATTATTCGTGCGTTTTTTCATAGAATATTTGATTATGGCGTAGAACATTTCACTCGACGGATGAAATTTCAACAATGATATCGCTCATTTCGACGATATCGAGTCGTAACCGGAAGAAGAAGCACCAATTTTTTTATGAGGGACTCGCAGTATAATTTTATTCGACTGGTAAACAAGAAAAGTATTAAAAAGAAGGATCGTTTCATACACCATTTTTACGAGAAGGCTTTTCAATGTTTTTTTAATTAAAAATGAAAAAAAAATATGTTAACCGTTCAAATATTTTTTAACTACTGTGAAAACTGTTTCGTTAGAAAGTAATATAAATATTTATAAAGAAACGGCCGTAGTGGGTGCGTCAAAGTACACATTTGGTATAAATGGCCATTTTTTATGCCGTATAATATACAAAGGTACAAATTAATTTAATGTGATGCAAAAAATATGCCTTTGTATCGTATTAAGTTGCTTTATATTGCTTCATAAACAATACCACTTCATTCATTTTTAATTTTTTATACTTACAAATATCTACATCTATTCACAACAACAACAAAAATTTATAGTCAGGCTGACCATACGTACCATTTAGGCCGGGACAGTCCCGTTTGTTACGTGCTTTGCGTCCCGTCATTTTCGTAAAATTGTTTGATTTTTTTGAAAAAAATCACTTTGTGCTTTTTTTCATCATATTTATTTTTAAATAACCGTAAAATACAAAATTACCTTTATTATATTATAATAAATTTTTTATCTTGTTTCATTTTCTTCTTTTAAAAAAATGCACGTTCTTGTAAAATCATATTAATTACATAATTTATATGATATTTTTATGTAATTTAAGGAAACCGAGATAATTTTTACATAATTTTTGTAATTTAAGGAAACCGAGAATATCTTTTTATAAAATTTGTAGTTATTTTAATTATTGTATTATTTTATTTATTATTGATGTTGTTTAATTTAATTGTAACATGAAATATTACATATATTATTTTTTATCTTGTTTCTATTTTACTTGTACGGAGGAATTGTACATTCTGACAAAAATCATTTGACAGTATTAATGGTTATTTGAGGGAAAAATTATAAAATTTTTAGTCGTGCAACATATTTTTACTTTATTTTTATATAAGGGGGGACAATTTTTTTCCATTTTGAGTCCTGAAAAATATGGTTACCCTAACAATAATAGTATGCCTTATAAATAATAAACATATGAATAAATAATGCCTTATAAATAATTAACATATGTATTTTTAATATATTCCCTTTACTTCTCAATACATTTTCTGCCTAATTATAATCATACAATTTATAATTTCTATGCTACATTCAAATTACTAACTCATTATAATTTAGCATAGATCGTAGATGGTTTTCGGAAGGGATTGGGGTCCTTGAATGAGGTTTTTCTCCAACTTTTATCCACTCAAGCAGCACCGGGCAATTTGACTAGAACATATATGTAATATAAAGGACAATCCTAAAGATAGTGACTTCCCATCAAATTTCCCTTCAATAAATTAAGTACACTCAATGGCTCGTTCGTTACATAACTGTACTCGCAGTTTAAATTGCATTAACAGTTAAGTTAACACGATTAAATATAAAGAGACACGTGCCATCGATAAAAATAAACCCTCTCAGCGTTACCTACTTCAAAGAGCCAAAATTCCCGTCGCCTCGTTATTCTAACTCAATTATTAAAGTTTCGAGCACTTACTACCCACTATGTACTGGAGCGGACTTTCGAACGGTTCCTTGGTTTCTTTAATTCGAACCCACTCATGGCATTTGGCACCACTATTGGGGTGGTTCCTGACCGAGACGTGCTGGTGGTCAGGTGCCAAGAAGGAGCTTTCCGATCTCGTATTCAAAAGCTTTCGTCCTCCATGCTCGGAATTCCAAAACACCTTTTGTACAACACACACCGCCCTAGCAATCGAGACACTCATATTTGTTTTACAAATCGAACGAGAAACGTGACGAATCACCCTCCTCCCCCTCACTATTTTATTCCGTAGCATTATTTAATCAAAGAGGACACATATACAAACATATGTATGTAAGTATTTATTTAAGGAAAAAATCAATCATATTCCAATATGTACCCTAAACTATCCATGGACACTTTTAAAAGCTGCCATAACAATCATCCATTATATTTTTTTTGTTTTAGAGATCAGAAACTGTTTCATTTTTATTTCATAATACTACATTTACAATATATAATTTATTCAAATGATAATAAATATATGCATTATTGGATTTTGCTGTTATGTCCTCATTATTATTAAAGAGCAAAGTATTGTATAACCGATAACGGCCACGCATACGTATTGTTATAATTATATTTATTATATTAAGATATTCTAACCTGTATGAATCGGGTATTTTAAACACATATATAAAGGTTAATTCATACTAGCGTAGCGCGTACCAGTAACTGCTCTTAACCAGCAGTACGAAAAGTATTCTTTCGTACATTTTGTATAAACACATTCATGTCAACGTGGTGTAAACGTAACAGCAAGTTACAGCAGTAGCCAACACAATCTATTCATATTATCAAGTAACGTATCAAGCAAAACCAGTTTTATTTAGCTACTTTTGAAATATTCACGCAGGACGTGACGTCATAGTAGCGAGTGCAAGCGTTCTAACGAAAGTGCCCATGCGCATATGAATATTTTCGGAAACGTTATATGTATTGTGACAATATTGAATCGATGATACGACCTAAGCAATATTACGCCATATTGTCGCGCTTTATAATGTATATGTAAGCCGATTTTGCCGTACACTCGGCCAAATCTTCTGGCCCGAACCGTGAGATACCAGATAATATGAATAGAAACTGTCGTTTACGTGATTTGCTGTGATGTGCTGTAACCGTGAACTGCTGGTTACTATGAATATACTTTATTTTTCGTAGAAGTTCTTCAACCAATAGACATAGGAGAATTATAAATACTAATAATACGAAAAAATAGGAATATTATAAATACTATTAATACGAAAAAAATATATAAAAGAAATAATAATTGTGAACTTACCCTATAGATATATTTTGTGTGTGTGTGTGTGTATGCGATAACGCTCGCCGTAGTATAATAGTCTTTTCGATTCGACATATGTACGTCACAGTTAAAACTTTGCCAACAAAATGTACGAATATAATACGAACATAATACCAGATCAAGAAAAAGCTTCTATATACATATGTATATACTGTTTACTACCAATGTTTCCTCTAGGGCAAAAGTCTTTATTTAATTTAGCACCATCTATTGAAAATTTATTAAATTAACTAATTTTTCTATTGGTGATTCATATTGTTTATATATATTTATATTGTTTATATTAAACAAATAAATATAAATATTAAATTAAATATACTTAAAAGGTATTTGAAAAAAATACGACCGCGTGCGGATCGAACACAGAACCGAAACATTTTTTTTTTAACTTAATATGCCGTAACCCGTGCGATGATATTGCATTGGGCACAACACTAGTGCTAGATATAAATATCGTAACACCAATATCTACGATATAACTAATCGGGCGACAAATTGCTTCGTCTTAGAAGCCCATTACTTTTGCACCCCTTCTATAATATTATATATATATATATATATATATATATATATATATATATATATATATATATATATATATATAAAGCCATTCTTCCTTACGTACTACGTAATTGTATTATCCATATATTCGAAAAACACAAGTGGATTAATCTAAGCCATGTTCTAACTATGTATGTATTTGATTAGATTAGTAATATAGTAGTCGCAATTTCGGTAACGAAGCATACATAATACTGACAAGTCACATATTTTTTTTCGTACCATTCAAACATACATATGTACATACTTTTTGATAACACATTTGCGTATGCTTCGTGCTAGTGGGGATTATTGGCGATTTCGTACAACACGATCGATTTGCGATGACACGAAACACAATGAACAATGGTCGACAAAATCCGATCGCTGGAGATTTACGCAGCACTGATCCGTCACGGACGTGCTATACTCAGGGATCCGTAACATTTTTCCCGTAATAAAACTTAGCTTCGGGGGATTTTATGACGAACCGCAAGAGCGACATAGACGGTTGACCTCGTTCTTGTGTGCGGATGACTGGAAAATCGTTACCCCACTGTAAATATTACGTTCCGATGTACATATTTTACATGCGTACATAAGTGTGACTGATAAATGATGATTGACATTCAAATTTTAAGCATGTTTGATTTAAGACTGTGTGCTTTACTATGACAAACATTTTTACAGTCTGTCATATTTAAATTTTATTTTTATTTTATTTTTTACATACATATGTATATACAAATATACCAGGGAGGCTTAACAGGTAAACCCCAAATCCGCCTTCCTGGTCCACATAATTATTACATACATACATGTAAATCTAAACAATATCTGACGTCTATGGTCAGATATTACAAACATCGTATTAATATGATAAATAACGATGAATAACTTTCATGTTACAATACGAATTTTATATTCGATAAACAATCACAGAGACATCTATGGTGAGCAATATGGCGAAACCTAAGATATAACAATAACTAAAGGTTCGCAACAGAAAATTGGGAAGGAAACGCCAATTTTGCAAGAATCGTTTCCATGAAAATCAGAAAAATTGGCAAATTCTGATAAGAAACGATCGACCTTGACAAACCAAGGTCTGGCCAATAGCGAGACTTAGCGGTAATCGAACTCGTAACATCAAGTACGAGATAATTCAACATTCACCACTAGACCACGCTACTGGTTGGTCTTGTGGTGAATGTTGTTTATGTTAATGTCTATTTATGAAGATCTTCAATAGAATCTGTCTACTTTCTATATTTTATTTTATTTTATTCGATCAATCATGCAAACTTATCTAACCAGAGCATCTAACATATTGCTCCAATACGCCGAGTGTGCTATACAGATTAAGAATTCTTAATTATATATTACTTCCAGTTGTAATATATTTTGTCTAGTTGGAATATATTCCACGTAACCTGGTACCGACTACCATTATACTGGAAGTGTATTTTTAGTTGTAATATATTTTGACTAGTTGGAATATATTCCGTCTAGCCCACGTAAGTTGATTCATATGGCGAATTACATTCCAACTGGTCAAAATATATTACAACTGAAAATATAGTTTAGCTATAAGTTTGTAACAGGTAAGACGGAGAGGTTAGGTTTTCGTGAAAACGTGACTCTACTAGTAAATTGAGTTGAAAAATCACATTTTTGTTTTGAACACATTCTTAGAGTTATCGTAATACGGCACTAGTTACTTTAATTAGCAATATCTAGCAAATATTAACGCATTATACTAAAGCATTCCTCATCAAAGCTGTCAAAACTCAACTGTTATATTACAACTAGTGCACATTGTTGAAAGCTTAGTAACGCTTGTAGAGATATAATTTACTAGTTGAATTGTATTCGAATATGAAAGACTTTTTTTTGATTTTTAAATGCTTTTTATTATTACGAAATTATGTTCACAATACATCTTATATCTATTTTAATAGCTACTGATCTACTGATCATTTTCTATTTTACAATTTAATTTAATTTGGTTAGTAATCACAGTATTATATTATTCTAATGTTAATCTAAAGCAAGTTAAAAAGAGCTCAAAAACCTATTTACAATCCTTATAAATGTTCATAATACATCTAATACATAATATTAATTAAAGACTCTCTAAAGTCGATGATCTAAAGCAGATTGTGTTTAGGTAATCTGTGTTTATACCTGAAGGGTATAGACATTTTAAGTTGAAAGACTTTAAACGCCAGTTTGCAATATATTACAACTAAAAATACACTTCTACTGTAACATATGTATGTATATATGTACATAATTATTGATAATATATTTGCATACATTGAACACGACATCTATAGCCAAACAGTGTACAAAAGTATTGTATTATATTATACAAGATCAAAGATCTATAGAGACATATGTATGTATATGGACAAATTTGCAGCATTTATACAAGTCAGCAAAAATGAGATACTGAATAATTTTCGCGAGAGATATAGGACAAGGATGCCAATTTTTTGGAACCGTTTCAATGAAATCAGATAAATTGGCAAACTCATTGGGAAACCATCGACTTTGGAGTCACATATCCAAGGTCTGGCCAGCAGCACACATCAGGGATAGAACCCGTGACCAAACAATTAAAAAGCATTACACTTCATTACTATGCCATGTCGCTGGTTGAAATAATGTGAATAGACAATGAAGTAGTACAGAAGCCGTTACCAAATTTCAGTTCAGCCACATATTATATTATATTTATGTTTATTTCAATATGGCAGATTTAAAATATTTTTCCATCAATGTGAAGAGGTTGTTTTGAAATCTATTGCGCTAATTTTAATATAAAAACAAGGATTTTTCTATAAAATAAAATTGAACTTATGTACTCTAAAATGATACTCTTGAACGTATAAGTGCCCGTCAAAATGACGAGGAGTGATTCGGTTTATTTGTTTTTTGATTAATGATCATTCTCGTTTTCTTCTCCTTTGCCTTCTTTGCTCCTCTTCCCGTTTCCACTCAAACTTGCTCCCTTCCCCTCCTACTTCTTATATCTGCTTCCAATTTTAAGCCGCAGACTCTCCAAGGTGCTCAATTCAATTTTTGCAATACGATCTAGATATCAATTTAAGTAACGAAAGCTGAATTCATTCATTAATTGTATGGAATATTTTTGTTTGACGTCAAGTACGACCGTAACGAGCTGTCATATCGTTTCATTTAGCTTCTAATCAAAAGTGACAATTTGTCACCGAAAAAATATTACTATTTGTTTTTTTGTTTCGCCCGGTAGGCTTTGTTTCATTCCGTTTGTCACATTTCGTGTTTACACGTTTGAACGTTCCAAATTATTCGTCTTAGGACTCAGTCATCGTCAACAAGTGAAGACAAAAATCAAACGAATCAATCATTAATTTGGTAATTTAATTTTAATAACATACGATAGAAAAAACCATATTAAAACTCTCTCAATTTAACCGCCATTTTAAACCGTACTTAACGCTACTACCATCATCAGTTTAGTTTACACGCGTAAACAAATTTGACTTTAGACTTAATCTATACTTCGACTCTTTCTCGATAGTTTGGTGTCACTAAATATTGATTCTACCCACCAAATCCTCGTCTTTATCTTCTGTATGTTCTTCTCCGATACATGCAAGATACTCGCTTGAAAAGCAGGCTTGTGATTTTTGAACATGAAAAATATGTTTTATAAACATAAAATATAATTACAAAATTCCTTCTTTACTCTCTCTATCCACTCGAGTATGATTCAAGTATAATATTATACTTTTTCCTTGAAAAGCTTTTATTTTTTTATTTTATTTACACCGAATTTCCTCACTTAACCACTTTCAATACCTTCACATTTTTCCAAACAAACATCTCCAATAATCAATAGTCTTCTGCATACTCTCAATTTTAGATTGAAACATGTGTATATTCCTATTGCTATATGTACATATGTACATATGTATGTCATCCCTTTTCAAGTATAAAACATTTTTTTTTTGTAGAAAAAGTATAAAAAATCAAAATAATACAAAAAAATCAATACTAAAAAACGTAAAGGAGTTATGTAAAAAAGGAATCCTTTCAATCCGATTCTTTGTTTTCTTCAAAACGCTTAATAAAACATTGTGAATAAATTGCAATCTTAGGTTGACACACATTTTCTCACACTAATCATACATAGCCAGCAGCATGGCTCGGTGTTTGCGTCTATGCTAAGCACCGAGAGGTTGCCGGGTTCGATCCCATGAGCTGACCTTGATTGAAAAGAATTTATTCTAAGTAAAATTTTGAATGCTGCTGGTCTGACTTGGATATTTGTGTCGATCGTTACTTATCGTAATTTGCCGATTTTTCTGATTTCATTGTTGAAACAGTTCCTCTATCAAATTGGCTAAAAACTATCCTACCCACAACGTCACCACTATTTGAATAATATTTATGTACAATAAAATTAAATTTAAATTTAAATTCATAGATGTTAATTTCGAGTTTTCCAGTATCTTGAAATTCAGCGACTTATGTAATAAAAATGGTGCAATGTGTGTAATCGGCCAGGAGGGCGTATTGGAGTTTACCTTTTAGGCCTTCCTGGTATATATGCATATATGTAAAAATAAAATCTCTGAATAAATAAAATCAAAATCTTCGAATTTTTTATCATTCAATGATTTTAATAGCATTTTTTAATAAAGTAAGGACTATTACATTTAAAGCTATGCTTTAAAGCTTTATTTACGCTTACGCTATAAAGCTTTCGAAAGCATTCTATCCAAATTTTATTCAACACATTTTTTCTCATACTCTGCATCCAGATTATTCTGCATACAATATATGTATGTAATTATAAAATTACAAAATAATGATTATAAGAAAATGTAATGACATCAACGCGCAATTATTTCACGCATGAAACCTGGGCTTTGTTACAATTAAAATAGATAACTAAAAGGGTCATCAACGCCATTTCATTCTTCAAATACATAAAAGGTTTTCTTTCACTATTCAATGGCAAACTGTATTGTTTCGCACGTCTGTCGGTACCTACTCACAAATGGGCGACAAAGTTTACGTATTTATTGTATACGTACATAGAGCGAGCTTTACCGTTCACGTATTCATTGAGCGGTAAGCTCGAGGCTCACAAACGAAAGCTCGCGTTAAAGATGAAAGCTCCATTTTATCATTTGAGTATAAATCGAGATGCCGAATGCTTCGTCCATTTCAAGACTATGCAAACTTAATGGCGGAGACGCTTCGAATTAATTAAATTCCTAAAAATTACCAAAAGCGTACAGCCGCTTACCATTTTAAAATTAATCTAGGTTGATTTCCCTAAATACGAATATTTCTACAAACAACAAGTCATATTGCCTGGCATTGCGGGCAAATGAAACTCCTTCCACAAGAGAGTACATATATAAAATTTTCGTGGGAAAATTTTAACTGTAGTTCTACATAGTTGATAAAGAAACAAACAAACGTTCGTCTCTATATACATATCAATGTACTATTAGATTTTAATATGACCCAATTAAAACACTAGTAGACAGCTAAATTCTTAGTACATATATAATTATTATGATTTCGCTTATTAAACCACCGACGTAATCTATATTAGTTCTTGTTAAGCGAATTATTTGAGCTTATTAACGATTCGTGTAGTGCCGATAGAGGATATTGCTAATTGGAAACTTGTGGTGCTATTATATAATATACATACATTCATGTATGTATGTATGTACAAGCTACGAAGTTCATACACAGCAAAATAGTGCAAGTCCCTATTATTTTTCTCTTATATTTAATTAAAACAGATACCGCGCTTTTATGTGCAATAAATGTGTGTGCAATTAAGATCTTTTCCGTGTTGTGTTTTAATAGTTTTATATCACGTTCTTAACAATTGGTGGAGATTAAATAAAAATGTGATTCAAAGCCATTAAAACTATGTACATGTGTGTATCTTAATACATACCTACATATGTAGTGTTTATATTTTATATTAATTCATAAAAAAGCGAACGCAATGATTTTCTTATAATGTATAATCTTATATATGTACATGTATTTATATCTCATATACAATTACTTACATATATGTATATGTACGTAATTTCAATGCTTAATATTTTTTAATATATGCTTTCTAATTTCATTTAAAAATCTGTTATATTGATTAACGTTTTTGATTAGTGGATATGGAATATAAAGGAAATTCGATCCATTCAAACCTAAATTGAGCAATTTTGTCTTATTGATATCATTAAAACTTTTGAATAATGATGATGATGAAAATTTAAGGAAAATGCATTCAGAAATGCCTTATATTAATCTGAAAAATTTGTTTTAGTCGTAAATATTATACAGGATGTTATGAAGCTAAGTGCAAATCCTTTAAATGTCGATAGCTCATATCATTTAGAACCTTTTTTAGGCCACGCATACATATGTACCTCAGTACAAAGAGCTAAATGTGGCATTAGAAAAACAAAAAAATAATAATTTACTTATATACCACTTTTAACTCCAGCAGTATTAGAAATTAACCGTGAAATTTTGGTGTTTTTACTAAAATCTAAAATTTTTACTGAAATAACCACAAAACTTTGTACTGAAGTATGATTGGCTCAAAATGTTCTAAACGATATAAGCTATCAACCTGTTAAAGCTTTTGTACGTAGTTCCGTAACGCCCTGTATATATTCGATTAGTATTATTTATTTAAATATTGTCTAATGTCCAATATTAAATTGATATATAAACGGATGTATTATTATATTAAAAGTCCGTATATTTAAAAAAAAAAAGGGAAAATGTCATTCATTCTGAATAAAATTTAATATGCTTTGAATTATCGATGAAATAAGCTCATTCGAACAAAGTGTATCGCTGATTAAAATATAGTAGACATAATTCGTATCTTCGTATCCGAAATTCTTATTCTAGTAATGAGTGAGAAAAAAACAATATCTCGATACATTTTTATATCTATATTGAAGCTGTAAAAAATATACTACGTACAAAATTTCCGTACAAAACGACAGCTAAATGTGTTTGCGCACAGCTGTACGAAACGAGACGGTGAAAGTTAATCTGTAGCGAAAGTGTTAAAGATGCTTCTGGATATTACGTATAAATTATATTATCCCCAAACAAATGCTATTACGAGTTAATGGAAAAAGGATATCGGGTTTACGGCGCTTCGACCCAAATTGCGATCGAGAAATGTTTTATCGCTGATCGAAATCTTTTTATAACGTTTATAACCAAAAAAAAAATTATATTACGCGGGGGAAAATCACAGCTTTTTCCACTGAAAAATTTCGACCAATACTACGATTATTATAATCGATTACTACTGCGGCATCTCGGGATATTTTCAACGTTCGTATTTTTAACAACAAACACGATCGGTTGAAAGCAATCGGACGTTGGAAAACGGATCTTGTTCGTAGCAAGTGGCATGAGAAATAGAAAATAAATTGCCTGAGAAACGGGAAAAGGTCGTTCATTCGTTCGTTGAAAGCGATAGAGGGTTTTCGAAGCCAGGTCGAACTGTTATTATGGTCCGTCTGAGATATTGCGTTGTACACACAACTGTTTGTCCTTTTCGCAGGTGATTTGTTCGTGTTGGTGTTCAGCATGGATAGCAGGGAGTCTTTCGAGGAGGTCATCAGGTTGAGGGAGCAAATTTTGGAGACCAAGATGAGTGCAGCTGCTAATAGTGGAGGACGAGCCAGCAAAAGGAATATACCAAGGGTTCCCATGGCTATTGCTGGCAACAAATGCGACAAGGAATTAGGGTGAATATTGATTATTTTTTAATTTTAAAAAATTTAAATACGCCATCTGAAAGCGCTCTACATATATATATTGCTTAATTATAATTTTTAATATACTAATTAAAATATTAAAATCTATTTTATATTACATTTTTAAATATAAAAAGTTTTATATAAATTTAATATAAAACAAACATATTGCATAAAATCTCACCATTTAGATGATAAATTTTTTTATCTCTTACATAATAATTTTTTACTCAAATTAGATTTTATTTATAAATTATACAACATGTTTTGCCCAGTTTTACAGATCATTATATCAAAGTTTTAAATATTTTATTAAATAACGCTTTCATACTTTATTTTTCTCATAACTTTAACACGATAACAATAATACCACACTCCGTCTTCTTCTAAGTGAAGATTCTAAATTTAAGAATATATGTACATCGTTCTATATATTTATTGTATAATAGATAAGTACCATTTCATTAAAACGTATTTTAAACTCAAATAAAAACTTACTTTAAATATATTTATTAGTATACATAAAATCCAATATTGATAAAAATGCGTCTAAATTTGGATGCAGTGCATCCGCTCTAAAATCGCCAGACAAATTGAACGACAGATTTACGGACGGCTGCTTTAAATGCAATTCTCGTCTTCTCGAATGATAGATTGCACATCAGATGATGGGTAACCTTTCAATGTGCACAGATGCAATTATTAAAATGGTAATTATTAAAATTGAGTTTGATCTTTCAGGGAGTTTAATAAGGCAAGATTCGATAAGTTCCGAATCTTGCCTTATTAAACTCGCCAGAAAGATCCAACTCAATTTTAATAATTACCATTTTAATAATTGCATCTGTGCACATCGAAAGGTTACTCATCATCTGATGTGCAATCTATCATTCGAGAAAACGAGAATTACGTTTAAAGCTGCCGTTCTGTTAATCTGTCGTTCATTTGTCTGGCGATTTTAGAGCGGATGCACCAAACCCCTCAATTTAAATGAATGGAAACGTTGTCAATATTATTCAATATTACTAAATATTTATTTATTTAAAAAAAAATGATGGCTTAGTTTATATCTTTAATTAAATTAAATATATCTATAGAATATGTAGCTAAAATTTGCATTTAATAAAATTTTATTGACAATGAATTAGACCAGTGTTGTGACACACTATTAATTTCTGCATTAAATTGTTAAAAGAGTCGTTTATATCTATCAAAACTCTCAGTTTTCTATTTACTAATTTCATTTTTCTATTTTTTAATTAAATTTTTCAGCATAGTGCACCCAGAAGAAGCTGCAGCATATTGCGCAACCCAAGACTCAACATGCGTCTTCGTGGAAACCTCAGCGAAGAAAAACGTACGCGTAGACGACCTCTTCTACGAGCTGTTCGTCGTAGCAAATCTACCACTAGAAATGGCTCCAAATCATCACAAGAGGGTTAATACAGCCTTCGGTAGCCCTTGCACCCTGCCTCCCCACGTGCCAACCCACAGATCAAAAATGTGCACGTTGTCCATAAAGCGCAGACTCTCCGACGCTTGTGGAGTGGTGGCTCCTAACGTCCGAAGACCCAGCATCAGAACAGATCTGATGATCATGAGGACGAAGACATGCTCTATGGGAGACGGCGAAGGATCCAGTGGAAGTCCCAGCTTCAGCCTGAATCGTCTGGTTAGGAATGGTAACCAAAACGACGGCAGAACGTGTACACTTCAGTGATGATCAGTATTGTAAATATTATATTAAAAATACGCTCAATATTATGTTAAATAACATGTGTATGTCATTCGTAGTTCATGGTTAATATAGTTTAGTATACAGTTCGCTCATTATATGTATTATATAGTATCCAAAATAGCTTTGCATTATTCTTTAAGGTCTGCTTATACTGTCGAATATGAACGTGGACGTATTCGTTGGTATAAATATGACATTACGTTTACAAATGTGCGTATTTTCCAATGCTGTGTTTTAGTTTGGTACTGTTAAATAATGATTCTGTCTTAAATAATATGATTCAAATTTTCCGTATGCTACTATTACATATAATCAAAATAGTCATAGTTAAGATTGTATTAAATTTATCTAGAGGCTCGCTCCTGTTCTGATGCAATTATGCCGATGCAATGCAAATATTTTGGAATTTCATATCAGAAAAATGCGAGTCAATTCAAAAATGTAATTTTCCCATAAAAATGTTTCCTAAATGTCCTTTTTTTTGTACGCGACCAATGTTGATAATAATCTTGCATTTCATAAATGTATATACAAACTTTAAACTATATATCTACTATATTATAATATAAAAAGTATGTAATCAAAAAATATATTTGATAATAAATTATTATGTAATAGTTCGATTTCCATCAAAGATTATTATACTATACAATAATATAAAAAGTGTTTCAAAAATGCCACATTTAATACAAATAAAAAATTCTTCAAATGATCAATTAAAATTAATATAAAAAATGCAATGTGTATTCAAATTGTAAAATATTCCTTAAAAATTATACTAAAATTAAAGAAATTAAAGTACGTGCTAGATATCGTGGAGGTTTGTCAAATTGGATCATAGATCCAACGCCACGGTGTCTGACATAGAATCTTACAAAAAATATACAAAGAAGAACTATGTATGTATAAAGTAAAAAAAAACTGCTGTATAGATTTTGTACTACGTTTCAAAATTTAAAAAAATATATTTATAATATACCATAAATTTATATAATGGTTAAAATTATTGATTGATTCACACATCCATAAATACATACGAAAAATTCAGAATTGTATCGATAGAATTGTCAAACAAAAAAAAACAAGAAAAATAAAATGAGTGGGCCCAAATTGTCGTTATTAAGAGTACTTAAATTTAATATATAAATATTCAAATATATATTATATATAATGATTGTTATTTAGTTTCAAAGCATTGGCCTTAAAATAAATTATTTAAAAGCAGAAAGAGTGTTTAATTTACGTTGTAAATTATTATACTTTTACCTTCTTTTGAGCACGTTTGTCTGCTTTACCTAAACCTGAAAACGAATTTTATTTGTACTAAAAATTAAATAAATAAATCGACGAGAAATAATAAAAAAAAAACAAAGACGAGCACAGTCATATTATCCAGTTTGACAAATGACACAACTTGGGTTCTGATGACAAATACTTCTTGACACCGGAAGGACATGAAAAATGCTTGGAAAACATTCAACCAGCGGTGACTTAACGATGAAATTTACAACTGTTTGTTTTTTCGCCTCCAAAAAAGTTTTAAAATTAGTTTTCATCGTAAAGATAACACAACATTTATATTCAAATTTAAATTTGAGAATATTTTTCTATCTAATGGTCTTTCGAACGTATGTATACTTATCGACTGAAGTGTGAGTATGTAAAATAATAATCTAAATTGAAACTCGCGTCAGTGAATATATGTAAAATATTATACACGCTAGAAAGAATGTGTTGAATATAAATATTAAAATATATACAGGCCGCTTGAAACATTATTTAAATATTCAAAGAATTCAATTGAAATTAAACTAAACTTCTTAATTGTATTAAGTATGTAATAATATATTTTAAATAATTATTAATGAAAATATATGGTATTTTATTTCAAACGATCACAATATTCGGTTTTTTACGAACAAAGCTATCGAATTTATATCCGAGTATCAACTTTTCGGAAAATTTCATGTTATAAATTAACTAAATAGTTTTCACTGTCAATAGCTCAAGCTAAATCCCTGCTTCTAAGAATCTCCAGACGAATAACTTTCTTGTTTTTGATCATGTATTTTTTTTCTTATTTGTGTATTTCTTTATTTTTTTTTTGAAATATATGGCCAGTGTCGTTTTGGGCAACTGTAAGGACACTGGCATAATTTTTTTTTAAATAAAATTTAATAAAACTTTAGTAAGGTTCTCGTTAAGACTATTGATCAATTTAAAAGAGTAAAATAAAATTTAAACATTAAAGATCTTCGATAAGAACACTTTTCAAAATCGATGATTTTTTTTTGCCTAACTTTACCTTCAGATTCGACGTAACATCTTCACACAGAAAAATCCAAATTTCCATTTACTCTGACTTTAGTAACAAATATACATACATATTTATACCTATTTACATAAATATACATATTTGTATATTTCCCATGAATTATAAATATATATATATATATATATATATATATATATATATATATATATATATATATATATATACATATATACACATGTTGGTTGTATAAGTATTGATATTAATCGTTATTTCACATCAACATCCTGTATTTTGAACACCGTAGGACTATATTTTTATTTCATTATGCTATATATTTTATCGAACATCCATGCTTGATTGACAGTCAAGTGAAAAGTTCTAGGGAAAATTCGGCACATTTTCCGGACGGACCAGGTGTGAACTTTCCAACGCCCGTATTTATTCGAATAATCCGTCAAGATTGACGACAAACGACAGGCTTACGCCTTCGCATAATATTTTTTCGATAACGGCAGATATTTATTGGTTTATATTTCACAGACTTTTTTCACTGTCATATAGCTCCAGCTAAATCCCTGCTTGTTAGAATCTCCTGGCGAATAAATAAGAGAACAGGTGAGTGGAATAGAGTGCAGTGAAACTCGCCGAAGCGGAAAAATATTGAAATTTTATTGCAATACTTAGACAATATCTAGCGCACCAGATATTGACTTTCTTTTGTACATGAGGGGAGTGAAATTGACGTTCAAATAAAAAGATGCGATTTCAGGTTTGAAACGTATTGGAAAAATATGACGGAATTCCATCAGTCTCACTCGTCGGGAAAAACGTCAAACCCTTTTCAAATTACGGCCGAGTCATCTTTGTCATCTCGGAAAAGCGTCTAAACATTGTACACCGGAAAATGCCGCTAGGATTAATCTAATATTTTGTCGACGAGATTATTTTCGTCTGCGGGAAATTTTCACGCAGCTTTCTTATCCGACGAGATTTATACGAAACGTAAATATTTTCTCTACATACACCGCGATCCACTCACGCAACGTGGAACCGTAAATTCAACGATGAACAAAATCCACTGTCTAAAAAAAATCTACATTCAAAATCCATTTAAAATTATACATATCTGATACTATTATATTATCTTTGACCTTTTTGAGGGGAAAAGTGACGACCAAAGGTCAATGTTTTTACAGTCAATCATTCTCGTATGAAAAAATAACAATTCGCTATTCGTATTACAAAAAAAAATCTTCGACATTTTAGCAAAGGCAATGCCGATGGGAATCAAATTGAATTTTATTTTATATTGAATCTGACTCTCATCGAAAAAATTTATGCACTGACTTTGTGACTCTTAAAGTGCTTTTAAAATTTCATTCGAACAATGGAATATTTAATATACTTTTATAGTACATAAAAAAGTCGTTGCCCCAATTCATATTTGAAATCGTATTTCAGTCAAAAAATACATGAAACGTATGAATACAATACAAACTAAATTTGACACTTAAAAATATAATACATACATACATACATATATTCCTATAATTAAATTTAAATTGTCAAAGAACATAAACGAAGTTACGCTTAAATACAATTAAAAGACTACTTTGCATTTAAACATGTATTTACAATATAGTTACTCCACAGATACGGCAGCTTCCAAGCTTTTTTTAAGTATGCACATATGCGGTCTTCGTCTAAATGGTTCGCAGGTGCATTTTGCTCAAATAGATATATACATAGGTACTTATACATATATGTACATAGTTGCACCACACATTGTATGGCAAACGTTTACTGTGGGGGTAATTTTTACCGACTCGACCGTAAATAAAATATGTACTTGCTGTAATCGCATCCTTCCCAAGGCGTCTTAAACTGCGGAAAAGTATCGGTTTTAATTCGAAATAAACTCGTGCACCGAGAATTATGTGGAACAAAACGAAACAAACACGAAAAAGTACTGTTCTTTCTTATCCGAGCGTCACTTACACAATGGAAGACAAAATGACAACTTCTCTACCGGACCTCACAAATTTAATTAATGTGCCCGAGTTTTACGAAGCTTTTATACCGGGAGGGGAAAAGTTTTCCTTCGATCGGACGGGAAAAGCTTACTTTTTTCCACTCCCACAACTCCCATCCTTCACCTTCACTTTTTGTGCCTCTCGCTTCTTGTTAAATGAGCCACTCTTTTGGATATCATCATTACAAATCATATAAGAATTACGTCGACTTTGTACGAAAAATTGCCTTTGAAATTTTTCTTAATTAGTTCATATTAAAATTCCTACCTTAGGTATAATACTAATATGTTATTCACATTTTTTTCTCCATTCAGAGGAAGCTATAATTATTTATAAACATAAAGAACATATAATATCTAATATATAATTTCAAAAGAGACTTTGTACGTGTGCAGGATTCAATGTAAGGTTTGATGGGAGCATCGAAAAAAAATCAAAGTTTCAATTACGACGATATCGAATATGGTTGAATATTAATTTTTTTCAATTCAAATGAATTTTATAACAAAAAAACAAATGAATATTTACTTTTCGAATAGTTTCACCATTTTTAAGCTGTTTATATTAAAAATACCAAAATAAATGCCGGGTAAAACAACTAGTATGCTATAATTGAAGTGGTGGCTTGTAATACGTCTATTTTGCTTTTCCAAAATTCTAAACATATCAAATAAAATAAGTGATAACAATTTGTGAACAAGTCGAGCAGAAAAAGTGTTTTTGGACCTGAAAATTGGACTTCCAATTCAACATTAGCCACCTTCAAATATAACGGCAAATTTTATTTTTTATTTTTACAGATATATGTATATATATATATATATATATATATATATATATATATATATATATATATATATATATATATATATATATATATATATATATGTAGATATTGATATACTAGGAAGGTTAACAGGTTAACTTCAATGCTAGACAATTAATTACAAACATTGCAGAATTTTTTATTACACAAATCGCTGTATTTCGAAAGGCTGAAGAACACAAAATAACAATTAATTAATTTATGAATTAATTCATAGAGACATCTATGATTTTAGACTTGTACATAATTTTTTAACTGCGGTGACTGCGGGTGTGATGATTTTTGCCAATTTGATAGAGAAACCGTTTCAACAATGAAATCAAATAAATTGACAAACTCTGATAGAAGACGATCAACTGGGAGTCACAAATATTCAATTCTGACCAGCAGCATTAAAGATTAGCACGGGATCTAACCCGGTAACCTCTCGGCGCTAAACATAAACGCAACCACCGAGACATACTGCTGACTAATATGTATAATGTATGTACCACTAAAACGTATATATGTATGTATATGTGATTGATTTATTTTTATCATAATATATCATATGTATGTAATCTATGTACGTAGCTTCGAAAAAGTTATTCGATTGAAATTAAATTTTATAATTATATTTCAGTATTCTATTGAATTTGAACTCAAATTTATTACTAAAAATAATCAATATGACTTGACGATGCAAATCTTATATGAAACTGAGCATATTTATATAATACTCGTCTTGTATGGTATAGAAGCGTACGTGAGTGGCGTGTATGTGTACACGAGCAATAAAGAAAAGGGAAAATTCCTTCTCCTTTCACCTACTATATCGTGACGCATAAAATAATATAATATTCCGTAGGCTCTCCCAAGTGGAAGGAATGCTTTCTTTGTCTCTCTGATGGAAATGTTTTCCATACCTGAGGTTTTCCGCGCGCGCACTTTCAAACATGTCGCGGATATGCCTCCAAACATTTTTCTCGCAAACAAAACCAAAAAGAAAACACAATAAAACATCTCTAAAGTAGCCATCGCCGAAGCTTAATATTCAAATATAAATCATATTACACGCACAAAGCACAGAGATTGTTTCATATAATGTTACAGGCACGACTATAATACAGTTGTGACACAATGTAAATGGCCGATAGCTTCAATAATAACAATCCCAATTTCGGCACGTGTTGTTCCAGCAAGCTTAAAGCTCTCTATAGAAATCTATAGAGCTTTCAATTTTGCACGTTATTACGCCGATGTATCATGTTTATATTCTATTATGTACTGTTTATATAAAATCTGATAATGAGTGTTTGAAAATGATACTGTAACGTCAGTTGGAAAACTTGCGACAATGCGATCCACCCTACTAGTCGGTGATATAATTTTCCTTATAACCCCCACGTGCATTGTATATATCTATGTACATAGTAAATTGTATATATGAATTGTGAGTCTCGTGTGTCAATTGTTCGATAAGAGGGCACGTAACCTATATGTTATTTTCCACAAAAGAAAATAGTCAATATGATACTACATACATATGTACTACTCCTATACAATATATCGTGTACATATGAACACACATACATATATATTATATTTTTTAATAATAATCTCTTTACATTAGATTTTTCAAACACAAAAATTAGATTAAAATTTAAACCTCTTTCCCGATTTATTTCATACAGAAAAATATATGTATGAGAAAGTCTTTATACACATTTAGTATTCGAAAATTCCTAGTAGCTTTAATGATTTAAATATATACAAATAACTAAGCTGCAAAAGTACAAATGTATACATATATAATTGACAATAATACATTTAATCCGATACATTACATATACATATGAATTATTATCTGTTATGACGAGTTGATGTGCATTTCTATCCACGGTCGAGCGGCTTTAACACATTGGGATTATTGCTGTCGTCTCTGATCATGGACCAAATAAATCAACGGTTTATGTTTATGACTCCATGACATTATCGGAGAAAAGGAGAACATCTAATGGACGCAGACGTGTCGTGACCGGTCATGGAAAACCATATACGCAACACTCCATTACGAGCATGGTTTATCTGGAAAGCTATCTCACCAGAAATATTTTGTCATATTTTTTTGATTAAAAACGTGTTTGCAAGTTTTAATGATTATATATTTTTATATATAGATATGTACGTGATGTAAAAACTTTTCCACTTTTCAAAAAAAAATGTTGTTTATCTAATATTACGGAATAAACATTTATATGTAAAAAAAAATGAAATGCAGCTTTAAATATAAATTAATTAATTAACTAAATTAAAATGTATATATTAAGAATGTATTTTCTTGTTAAGACAAACATAATATCGTGTTCAAAATTCATAATGATCTTGCCAGTCCTGTTAGCGCAAAAATAAATGTTGTGTTATACAAAGTGCGTAGACCCTTTTTGGTGCAAAATTTAGACGAGCCATCTAAAATTTTCTCAAAAAACATTCTCAACACAAGTTAGATCCCAAAATGTCTACACACACATATGTATATGTTACATTGAAAATGGAATACTTAGAAACGTTTCAATCAACGTTCAATTCTGATAACCCTCTTATTTATAACTCGTCGATAACTCATCAACTTGTATTTCGACCGCAAATAGCTTTCCCGTACACTTCTACGCACATTAAACCGAAAATTTGGTATCGATAAATCCCAAATACAAAATAAATACTCGTCGAATATACACGTAAATATTTTATAGACGGGCAAAAATTTTAAACAAGCAGCATATTGATTTTCAGTCTCATCTCGTAACAACTACATATGTATGTAGTATGTATGCACGTTTGATTCATTTTGTGCATTTATCTTTAAAATACCAAATTTCGAACGCGCTTTGTGTCCATTATATAAACGAATGCAATATGATATTTACCATATAAATAACGAGCATATTTACATTGTATAATATATGTATAGTTACTTTGTTGGAGATTCAAAATTTTACATTTTTACATACTCCTTTACGTTTCACATGGCTTTCGTGTCAGTGGTCATTTTTATCTCTTATCCGATCGCTTTCATACTTTGCATATTGCTCATTTTGGTCATCAATATACGTAAATGTATCTTCTGCCATTACGTTGGAGATAAAATATCGTATACAATGCGTAACAAATATCCAGAATCTCGGATACGGTGACGTTTATAACGGTACGTAAGGCTACCATAATCTATCTTCAACCTTTTCGCCTTGATATGCTATTTCAGATTTTAATTGTTTAAACGCCTATAATTCACTCTATATTTTATAAAACTTTCTCTATAGGTTCTCGTTATCTCTAATATTTAAATATTTATAGTTTTAACTCTCATATGTATATATAAATTTCAAATTTGGCGTCTAGCTTCATGTAATGTAATACACGATATATATTTTTTTATGGCCAAATATGTCAAATCTGACATTTCACTGTATATCTCCTCAGTCGGTTTTATCTGCGAAATAAGTATTCAATAAGAAGTTATGTTGTATCTAATTGTTAATATGATTTACAATAAGCTTACATACATTTAGTTTTTTACAATAAGCTTACATACATACATCACATACAATTATTTTTAGTTATCAGCTGATTTAATTTATCTGATGATTGAAAAGTTCATTTCTGTAAATACATAAACTCATTTATGGAATTTTAAGATTCAAACATCTTTGCAACTGGACTTGATGACTATGATTTATAGAAACACTACATATTGAGATTTTAAAGTGCCTTTAAAGTCATTTAGATGCGATATTACTCAACAATGAAAATAATTATAAATAATAATTAAATTAATTTGTAAATAATTATAATTAATTTGTAAATGATAATTAAATTACTATATATAAAATAGTTAAAATAATTTGTAAAATAGTAAAAATTTCAATCAAAATGATTTCAATGATTGGGGTTTCAATCAAAAAGATTTCAATGATTGGGGTTTCAATCAAAGTTATGATCCGGGCTTAAACTAATGTAATTAAATATATAAAGAGGTATGGGCCGCTTTTAGATCATCACATATGTACATACCAAGGCGGCTCATACCTCTTATTTTTTAGTTTTTTATAAACATTTATTTTTTTATACGGGATCAGCGAAGTGCGAAACGCATTGGAGGATATAATATATGGTTAAAGCATCGTCGTAAAATTGTAAGCGATCGAAAATTGCCATATGAGTGGGAAAAGGACTTATCAGTATATTACGAGTGTCATTTTACGATATATTCATATACATACATACGTACATATACGAGCTTTCCATTCGCATGTTGCTAAAAATAATAGCCTTTTCAATTCGAACCATTTCCAGTGAATCATTATTTGCTTAATAGACTTAAAGGATTATAAAAAGCCTTTCTAGAATCAACATTGATATTAAATTTATACATAGCAAATTAAAGTCAACCGAAAATCAAAGTAAATTGAGATATTACTGTTATACAAGAACAAAGAGTTAAAGTTCAATGCCAATATTTGTGAAACAAGCTATTTCGGTGAATATGCTTCAAAGCAAAATTATCGATATTATGTATATTTTCCAGATCTCTAAGTTATTCATATTGTGTAGCCGTCTTAAATAAACTATTTTTGAAACTTCAGAAGAACTTGTTGACTCGTATAACCTCAGAAAATATGTATAAAAAATCTTCACCAGATCATTGAGAAGTTGACCAACAAATTTAACGAACTTTAGTCCAGGCAAATATATAAATACGGTTTCAATTTTATCCATATGTATGTATATATAGAGCATAAATAAATCATAAATTTTCGTACAGAAGTTTGTTTCAATTTACACGATGATTTTAAAGACTTTTGTATATATATTTTGTAAAACCGTCCGTTTCAATTAAATTTCGTTGGCCAATTAATGCAACGTATTTTTACGACCTCGAAAAAATTTCAAACGCCCCATATCTATTATTCAAAATGGACAATTTCGATTCGCATAAAATGCGATGGATGTAAAAAATAAAAATAACGACAGAAAATGTTTTCACATTCGTATCACGGAACGAATTCGGCATTGTGCCGTTATTTTATTTTATTTCATTTTTTTTTTTGGTGTACCGTAGCCCCCCTCACTGTCCCCTTTTTCCGTTCGCAGTAATATTTCCCGAATTTTGCGCCTAATGTGTTTCCCAAATGAATACGTTACGAAAATGATCATAAATTTAACGGCTTCTCTGAACCGATGGGGAGGAAGGAGGACGATCGCCGGAAGGGAGAGAGGCTGAGGATGAGAAGCTGCCGTCAGCCATTGATTTTGCAATTTTGCGGTAATGTAAAAAAAATGTTACGGATGTACGGATTTTTCATTTTAATACCAATAAGTAATTTTTCGTATTGTGTAGACGCGTCCAATATTTGCATTATTATATTATACATATAAATTTGCTTAAAAATTACGGAATATTGAAATGTTTTCAATATACACAATTTAATTAATTTTTATTATTTAAAGCTCAATAATTTTAATTAATACCTCTGTATGTATACACATTGATTATATATTTATTATGTCAATTATATAACAATTAATTAATTAAAGAATTAATCCATTGAGACGTCTATAGATTATGATTTTTAACCAATTTTGAGGAACCGTTTCAACAATGTTCAGATAAAATTGCCAATCTCTGATAAGAAACGATCGATTTGAAGTCACAAATACACCCAAATCTAACCAGCAGTATGGCGGATCGAACCCACTGATCACTTGGTGCTAAACATATACGCTACAATGACCTTCGTGGTCATTGTAGCGTATATGACCTTCGTGGACCTACAATGGTCGGCATACAATGACCTTCACTCCGTTTCTCACAATCAAAAGACTGCCACGATCAGAGAAGTTCGGTTGTATATTAAATCTGCTTTCAAAAAGGAGAATATACATTGTAATTGTTTGGCATTATTATTATTATACATATAACTTTATTTTAATTAGTGTATCAATTCCTTTCCAAAACCACCCGTCGAAATATCAACGAGCACAAAACTAGTATATAATACTTGCTATATTACTTGCTAAATGTTTTTAATTATGTAATAATTTATTAATTTGAAAATATTTATATTATAGTGTTAAAATATAATATTTACATTTTAGTGTCAGTATAAAAACATAACGTCGCAATAATATATACAGTAGATAAGACTTTATGTGGTTCGTAAAATGATATTGGTGTACATATATCATGCAAAACGCTTCCGGTCCTAGGCGCAGACACTGAAGCTTCGCCGTGCCGAACAGATACTCGTATCTGCATTGAATCATCGTGTGTTGTTGTATTCAACCGGTTCGGGGTAAACTTGACGGGGTTTGCTTAACCGGTTGGATGGTTGGCGATCGCTGGTGCGGAAAATGGCGCAAAGCAGATGGAGGACAACAACCAGTGCAAAACCCTCAGGTGGGGAAAACACTATTCGGCCGCCGCAAGTGCACCAATCTATTTTTAGTGAGGATGAAATGAAACGAAGTGAAAAAAAATGATGAAAACGTACATGTTGTGAAACTATATACATACATACTAGTGGTGATAGAAATTCTTCTCTAGTGGTTGTACCTAGAGAAGTTTCAATTAGAAGTTCATGGACAAGCTAGATATATTATAAGAATTGTTCATGTACAAGTTATATTATACCTATATTATACTAGTGGTTTTACCCGGCTTTGCTCGGTATTTGTAATATACACCGCTTAAAAATGGCCAATCTCACAATTTATTTGAATAGTTTTATTTTATATAAATTTATTTGAATATTCATTTGTTTTTGTTTTATTAAATTCAACGTCACGGATTCTATGAACCAACGATAGTTACATACATACAAAGTCTCTTTCTTTTTTTTTCAAAGTCTCTTTCGAAATCATATATTAGACTAGTGGTTTAACCCGGCTTCGCTCGGTATTTAGTATAAACCGCTTAAACATGACTAAGGGCGCGATCACACAGCGAGGGAGCGGTATGCTGTACGCGGGATATATTTTTTAGATAGTTTTAAATAAACCGTATCTTAATAGACAAACAAGTATAAACAATTCTATAGAATTTCAACGAGACCGCTCCAATCCCGCACGATCCCGCAAGATACGGCGTGTCATACGCGGTATAAGCGTGTTTTTTTTGTATGTTTAAAACTTTCTAAAAAAAATATCCCGCGTACAGCATACCGCTCCCTCGCTGTGTGATCGCACCCTAATCCGGTGCGGTGCAAGCGCTCGACAATCACCAGACAGACTGGATGACAGATAAGTTCCGAATCTTGCCTTATTAAGCTCGGCAGAAAGATCCAACTTAATTTTAATAATTAGCATTTTAATAATTGCATATGTGCACATCGAAAGGTTACTCGTCATCTGATGTGCAATCTATCATTCGAGAAGACGAGAATTGCGTTTAAAGCTGCCGTCCAGTTTATCTGTCGTTCAGTCTGACTGGTGATTGTCAATCGCTTGCACCAAACCCGACTAATCTAATAGTAAATAGTTTTATTTTATATAAATTTATTTGAATATTCATTTTTTTTTATTAAATCAACTGTCACAAACAAACAAACATATATACTAAGTCTCTTTCGAAATTATATGTATACCAGTAGTAGGAGTACAGTATATATTAGTGAAATTTTGATCTTCTCTCTTCAATTATTCATGTATTTTTTGTGACTTCTTTTATTATTGCTTGAACTTTTGCTGCTATTTGTTTATTTATTATGTATAAATATGTAAAATATAATGAGAGAAATTGGGAATATCTTGCATCAACAGTCAGTACCACTATATGTATGTACAAGAACCATCTGCAAATACATACAATACATTCCCATGAGGCCCAAATGGAAGAGAGATGCTCAAAATGCCACTGATACACCAAATAATAATTATAAAAATAATTATGCTTAGCATAGAGACATATATATGTACATACATAGATAAATTTGAAAAATGTTGATAAATTTGAATTTATGTAGCATTTTAAAAATCAGCGACTTCAAGACTCTAAATTTGTGAGAAATAGGTCAAGGGTTGATCTGGAATCATATGTATATCCAAAGTCTGGCTAGCAGCGGCGGAAGGATTGAACGCGTTACCACTCGGTTTGAAAGCATTACATGTTCACCAATAATCTATGCTGTTGGTTAAAAATAAAATATAATATTTTTAATCCCACACAATACATTATACGTAGTAATTATAAAACAAGACCCTTCAATGTACAATGAACTTTCTCCTACGCAGCTCCCACGCATACTACATACGTACGTACATAAATGCTAGGTATATTATACCTATATAGTATACTTACGAGTTAGAAGTACACTCAGCTACTCATCCGGAGGCGTAATTACGACCCAAAAATTAACAATTCCAAACGTCTGAAAATTGCTGGAGAACACCCACACTATCTCAAACGATACAAGCTTTTGAAGCGATCCTTCACGCATACTTGCGGTAAGCTCACCTGTCGAGAGGTCGAAAGCTCCATCTCTCCAACCATTACAGTCGAGCTCATTACTCTACATTTTCTCTTTTTTTTCACTTCAATGTATGTACGATGTACACAAAAGACAACGACTAAACACGGAACAAATCCCCCTCGTTAAAATAGGTACCGCCATTTTATACGCATCATTAGTACCATGGATAATACAGCACCAGGGAAGCTTCTACGGTTAAACTTGTGGCAATACTCATTGCTCTTCTCCGACCATTTAAAACTACATAGCAAACCACTCGGTTGGTTTTATTATAAAGTTGTCATAAGCTAAAATTTAGGTCATATCATTTTAGGTCATATTACCGTGAAAAAAAAAGGAAAAAAACTTTTAATAATAAGAATATTCGTAATTACATTTTATCAACGCGAAAGTATGAAGCGCCAGTGTAGTTAAGGAAATCTTTACGTTGGCAACCAACTTGCGCGCACGCATTGCCAACGTACAAATACATTACGTATCACTCATACCAGCCTGACATTACGTACCACTTATACCAATCCTACATATAAATAAATCAATGTTCGTCTGTCTGTCACGTATGCGTTCCTATACTTTACTATAATTTAATTTGATTATTAAGTACTAGCTGTATTACCCGGCTTCGCTCTTTTTTAAAAAAATTAAAAATATATATATTTTTTTTTTATTTATTTTTTTTACTATTAGATTAGTCATATTTAAGCGGTTTATATTACAAATACCGAGCGAAGCCTTATTTTGAAGATTAATTTGAAACTGAAACGTATTGAGAAACGGGAACGGGAATTGCATGCGTTATTGGACACGGTTTCGAAAAGACGTTGTTTTCTCCAACCATTATTTGAAACGCGATATAAAAGTCCACCAACTACAACCATTATTTGAAACGCGACGCCTGCCAATTGAAGAAAGGAAGTTCGTATTCGCGTAAGTCGTGGAAAAAACAGACGATCAACGAAAACCAACGAACAATTAAATTTACAAAAACAAAGGAATATTTACAATACCAATTAATAAAACATTCAATTAATTATGCCACCCAAACGAAAAGCGATTGGTCAATCTACACCTGAAGCACCAAAGAAACAGACGAGCAACGGGATGCAAAACTGGCAACTCTTTTACTGCATAGGAGTTTATGAAAATAACCGGAGTATGTGGTCTACTTTATTCGTCTAAAAACAGATAGGTCACATTTGTGTCATAATAACAGTTTCTGAAATAATTATATGTACATACTGGAGCTTTACATGTAATTATATAAGCTGAAGCGAATAACACGAGGTTTGGAGTTCCGTCAACGGACCTAGTAGAAAACTTGCGTCGTATCAAGAAAGTATTTCATCGATTTTGAATGTCCTATGCCTGCAATCAATCAATTTATGGCGATGAAATTTTTTAAAAATCTGGTTTTTTTCATATCTATTTATATTTTTTTAGAATAATTTAAATTTTTTTTTACAATTTAAAAAATATAATGACTCAATATTCACGTATTGAAGTTTAATTGGGTCGATTATGATACGTTTTGACTGATTAACGAAGATTCAAAGTCGCCTTTTACCAGAAACTCCCATACAAAGCATGCCACACCCATTTGCATGGCGGAAGCGATCTTTTCAGAAAACTGTCATCATTTTTTTCATATTCCCGTCATTATTTTGAAAAAAAAAGTCGTTGAAAGCTTCCTTAAGTATATAACTTTAATTTGAATACAAAAAATGCCAAAAAAATTAACGAATTTTTTGAAATATAAGGAGACGAAAATGACCTATTTTAACGTGAAACAGGAGTTTGAAAATACGATCGTTCTGTTCTGTGCATTCCTCTTCTCATTTCAAACAAAAAGTTTAGCATCTTAGATGAACTCATTATAAATTTGGTGGCATTTTAATGAAGAAGTAGCACCAATTTAAATCATCGTCGTAACATTAATTCCAAGATTTTCGAATGATTTCATCGTGAAATTTGAGATTTGTAGCCCCTTATTAGTAATATTCATATCAAAACTGAATTCATATTCAAGCTATATTTACTGGCATTTTAATGAAGAAGTAGCACCAATTTAAATCATCGTCGTAACATTAATTCCAAGATTTTCGAATGATTTCATCGTGAAATTTGAGATTTGTAGCCCCTTATTAGTAATATTCATATCAAAACTGAATTCATATTCAAGCTATATTTACTCCATTTAAAAATAGTATGCCTAATCTCCTTTTGGCGGAATTTAGCTGAAATTTAAGAAAATCAATAATACACTAAAATCTTTATAGTTAGTAATTCCTTATCAGGCAAAATTTCCATAGAAAGCTTTCCGTATAATTTGCTACATAATCAGAATTTTCACGAAATGAAATAAATAAACCAACCGGTCAGCTTAGAGTTCAACCACAGATAAGTATCTGTCACATCTTGAAAAGTCTCCTATCACATATTTACGAGTTGAATTAGACTTTAGGTGGACTAAACGGAATACTTGATTTGCAAAATGTTCTTCGTCGGCACAAAGGGAATACAACGTCTCTTCAGTTTGTCGTTATTTCGGGGACCTCCTGTATACTAAATTATCCCAGAGTGTTTAATTATTTATCACGATTAATTATACCGGTAATTGAGAACGTTAAAGTTTAGTGATAATGTGATACTGGTAATATCGTATGCACGAGTGTGAAGGTAAGCTCGCAGTACATATTTCACGTACATATCGCAGTACATATTTCACGCCCCGTGCCCCCTTATGAAGTGAGCTTTTGTACTTTGGTCACCCTAATTCGAAAACCACTTTATCTGAGCGTTAATTGCGTCCCACCGAATCTAATTAGTTTATTTAATATTTATTAAATATTTAAATATTGTATTCGGGAATCAACGTTTCACTGTTATGTAATAAGATAAATAAAATGCATCATTTATCACGCGACGATGATCCAAAAATATACGCGCATTAGGTTAAGGACACCAAAATATTTAAAATATATGGTGATTGATGATATGCGAGCCAAACAGGCTAACCCCCGGCCATAATCCCGCACAAAGCCCGCGTATAAATTTATCAAGATATATCACTCCTGTGGGAGCATTTAAGCTTTAAGCTTAAATTTGTCATCGGCATTATCGAAACACTTTTCCAGGACATGACGATGACACCATATACGTACAGTATATAATACGTATATTAAAGTAATTAATCCTCACAAGACTTCCATCAAAATGACATTACGTCATGATTGAATCTCGTGTCCTTAATTTTTCCCCTAAGGAGATTATCTTCTACGACAAATGCATAATTGATCGTATTCTCGGTATTCGAATTTTATTTTATTATTATACATATGTATGTATATAGATTTTTGTATTGAAAATTTAATATCGAACACAATGAAATGCATTGATGGGCTTTCATAGTGAGTGGTCACAGATTCCCACATTTCGAACTCGATAGCATTATTCGATGTCATCCATCCACTCTACAAATCCACTCCACACTCGAATCTACACTCGACTACCAATCGATACTCCACAAATTCCATACATACGCTCCAAAGCCTGGGTATCGCACTGAATCAATCAACAGTATCGCCATTGACTTGTCTCGACTCATCCAACACAAATGTATGTACATATACACATTCATGTGATAAATTGGAGGTAGCCAACACACGACATTATGCACGTATCACATGTGAAGTTGAAATTTTAGCAATAAAATAGATTTAAGCGTTGTACAAGAATACAGACGTACTTCACTCCCTCGGTAAAATTCAGCTAGTTGGATAGAATGCGAGATTTAATTTACATAAATAATATATTTATATTTACTTTTATTTTACTATTTACTTTAATTATATTTTAGGTTTGCTTTTATACGTAAAGCATTTCAAATTATATTAACATTCCTAATTACTATTTATGCTGTCTCCGTGACGAGACAGAATGTTAAATTACAGAAAACGCAAATATCGGAAGGCAAAGATTGAAAATCAAAAGATCTTAAGTCGAAAGATAAAAAAAATGGTGCATGGTAAACGGTACATACTCACTTAATTTGCGCGAGCAGGATACAACAGGAACAAGAGGAACAGGCTTTTCCTCCCGTATTAATGTGCGCGCGCAGAATACGGGAGGAAAAGCATGTTCCTCTTGTTCCTGTTGTACCCTGCTCGCGTAAATTAAGTGAGTATGTACATACGTGAGTATGTACCGTTTACCATGCACCCTTTTTTATCTTTCGACTTAAGATCTTTCGATTTTCGATCTTTGCCTTCCGATATTTGTGTTTTCTGTCATTTAACATTCTGTCTCGTCACGTAGACCCCTATTTATGATATTCTGCTCTCTAAAGTGAATTTTTTTTATTACAAATGATTTCACCCGGCTTCGCTCGGTATTTGTAATATAAACCGCTTTAACATGGCCAATCTAATAGTAAGCATTTTATTAAATTTGTTTGAATAGTTTTATTTTATTTAAATTTATTTGAATATGGATTTGTTTTTTTTTTTATTAAATTGAACGTCACGGATTCTACCAAACCTAACAAACAAACATACAAAGTCTCTTTCGAAATTATATATTATATATAAGATAACATTCCATAAAATGCAGACAATGCTTACTTATACCTTAGTGTTTCGTGGAAAATCTAGATTTTTCCATACTATTATTTGCTATTTTATAAAACTTATAGTAGTAGGTATTAATGTTACAGCTAAAGTTTATCTTTCAGTTATAATATTTTATTTTTATTTTATTTTACAAAATCAATTAATCAAGCTCACTCGTCTAACAGATTGCTCCAAAGCGACGAGTGTGATAAAAAGATTAAGACGTACAAAAGGAAAAAATACAAGTTAAATAAACAAATTATATATACAAATATACAAATTAAATAAGGAAAGGATAACTAAATAAAACATGAAATCATAATAAAATCATAATTAAAAACACTAACTCAACCTTTCTAAATGGTCGCGACCTCCATAAATTAGGAAGTGGTGCAGAGAATGAAGAGAGACGTGACAAATGTCAATGGCACCATCCAGTGAATTTAAGAAACGGAGACCGCGAGGAATGGGAGAATAACTAAATGCCACAGTTCTAGCCAAAGGCGTGTGAAAAAGGGGATGATGGTGGGTCCATATCACACTCTCTGGAGCATAAAGGCCCATCTCAGCCAGGATAGACGGACAGGAGATACAGCCTCTAAATATGGAAAACAAGAACTTGATGAGGGCAACACTCCTTTGATTTAATTTTGACTAGTTGGAATATATTCTATATAACCTTGTACCAACTATTGTTATAGTTGAAGTGTATTTTCAATTGTAATATATTTTGACTAGTTGGAATATATTTCGTCTAACTTACGTAATTTGATTCCTATGGTGAATTACATTCCAACTGGTCAAAATATATTACAACTGAAAATACAATTCAACTATAAGTTGGTACTAGGTTAGATGAAGAGGCAAGGTTTTCGTGAAAAGTCACTCGACTAGTAAATTGAGTTGGAAAATCACATTTATTTTTTTTAAACATTATTATAGTTTTCGTAATACGGTACTCGTTACCTTTATTCGTAATACCTAACAAATATTAACGTATTATTGAATTCTAAAGCATTCGTAAAAACTTCAGAGCTATCAAAAAATCAACTGTTTTATTACAACTAGCGCAAGTTATTAAAAATGTATTTGCGTTGGTAGAGATACAATTTACTAGTTGAATTGTATTCGAATATTAATGACCTTAAACGCCAGTTGGAATATATTACAACTGAAAATACATTTCAACCGTAATATATACACATCTAAAAATTCAGACATTAGAAACACTCGTGAAGAAAAAATCAAATTTTCCGCGTTAACTTTATTTGCGCTATACATACAAGTGTATGATCTTTTTTTCTTAAGAAATAAGTGTTAATTTGATTTTTTTTTCATTTTTATGAATTTAAATATTACATATTTCAACTAGAATATATAATATTTAAGAACAACATATTTTAATTATTTATTATTTTTTATACAAAAATATGATGACTTTATATTTTAGTAAATATGTTCATGTAAGAGTGTTCAATCGTTTCAAAATTTTATCACGCGATAAAGCAGGATATAACCGACATAAAAACGCTATCTCACTTACGCCCTTCCTACACTCGGCTCTTCGATTAGACGCGCTTTACCGTATACGACGAGTGTGAGAGTTAACTGGATTAACTTTCAAGTAGTTTCAAGTTGTAAAGCGAAACAAAGGATGTCGAGATTCAAAAGCGATACAAAGCTCGCTGAATGCGAATTACACGGATATAATTCCACAAAACATAATGCTGTAATGTAACACTGCTCCTCAATCTGTAATCAATATTTAAGAAATATAAAAAAATACAATACTTATCCTGCACCTCATGCTAGCCGAAATTTTATATGTGAAAGCATAATATTTTCAAACCAAATTTGAAAAACAAGAATTCAAAGTCAATTAAACTGTATTATTATGTATATACATATGTAGGTCAACATTTCTCTATTAATTCATCAAGATTCATTAGCAATGAAATTTGACTAAAATGAAATCCGCCTTTTTCAAATCAAAGCGATTTTCTCATTTAATTGCATTTTTGCCTTTATCACATATCTTAAATCTATTTTTAGGTAAATTTACAGCTTTTTTTATAACTTTGACTCGATAAGCTTTAATAAATTTCACTTGCGTTACATCATTAAATTTATTAAATAGTCATTCTTAATGTCCTATAAAAACACAATAAAAAAATTCATTCTCTGATCAAAAAATTGATATATTCCGTTTACCTTTATATAATACACATTTATTTTATTTGATTTATTTTTATAATAAATACATTGTAAATGGATAAAGAAAAATAATAACAAATTAATGACCGGTGTGATCGGACAGGTTACCTCAATGCGTCACACCAGTGTTTCTCAACTCTGTATATACTACAGCGCTCCATACTTTGAGTGCATTGGACTTTGTGAAACATTTTGGCATTCAACGTCCAAGTTTCACATTCACACGACATCACTGATAAAAATCATAGTTCGAAGATCTTTCCTTAGCCAAAGTGGCATTTTGGATTTGATAACGACGTTTATTCACCCAAATGCTCTCCATCCAAGATTGATACGTCTATTTTTTTCTCATTTTTCTTACCGGTTATATATGTAGATGTTATGTCAATGATTTGACCTTGACATCTACATATATGTAGTTTTTTACTTCTTCTACTGGCTTATTATAATTTAACTAGTGTTGTGCCCGATGAAATATCATCTGTATTCATGAAATATCAACAGACCTGTAATATAGTGATAAACCCGATGAAAATTTAATCAGATGTATTATAAGTAAAAACTACCTACTTACCCACATAAAATATAGTATATACAATATAAAACAGCAATAGAAAAATTAATTAATTTTCATTCAATTTCAATAGAAGGTTCTAAATACTCTGAGACAATTTTCCTAGAAGAAAATAGTCTCAGCGGTAGCAAACAGTATACAAACGTGTGACACAATGGATGGACCACTAAGGTTATATAGTAAAACAAGCTACTGAATTCAAATATGAACAAAAATTTGTGAAATTTAAGATTGAATATGCTAGTTAGGGTTCAGGTTCAGGTGACCCAAGTTGAAAATAAAAAAAAATGGGTCGAAGGGTTTTCTGTGGCAATACGTTTTGGGGAAAAAAATCATATTTTATAAATAAGACTTAAAGCATTTATTTATATTGTATTTCATTAATAAACCTTTTTTTGTTCGTTACTAGTTCATCTTACAATTGTTCACGTGTTTTTAATAATATTTTTTTGTATATTAAATAATTTTTAGTTTTTTTTAAAAGCCACCTAAAAATAAAATAATTGACGGTGTTCAATTTTCAATCGCTAAGATTATTGAAACCAAAGTTTATTTGCATCAAGAAATTGAACGAAAATATGGTGTTTCATATCAATCGGTCAGAAGAATTGAAAATTGCTGAAGTCCATAGGGTTGCATACCTCGTCTCAAACACAAAAATGCGGTAGAAAACGAAAATCTACCACTCGAGAAGACCGAAAAATAATTTCTATAGCACTGGATCATCTGTATATCTATAGTCTGGAATAAGGGCATCGAAGCTGTGCTTAAAGGGCATTAAATTTTAAATTTCACAATTTTTTGTTAATATTTGCTGTTTTACTATTTAACGTTAGTGGTCCATCCATTGTGTCACACATCTGTTTACATAGGTTTTTTTTCTTGATTTGTTATTATATTCATACATTTTGTTGGCAGTGTTTTAGCTGTGACGTACATATGTCGAATCGAAACGACTATTATACTATGGTGAGCGTTATTGCAGACACATATAACAGTGCTATTATATTATATATGTACATATGGCCAGCAGCATAGCTCGGTCGTTAAGCTTCTGCTTAACACCAAGAGGCGCCGGGTTCGATCCCATGAGCTGACCTCGATTGAAAAGAATTTTTCTGAGTATTTCTTGTAGTGCTGCTGGTCAGACCTGGATATTTGTGACTCCAGGTCGATCGTTTCCTATCAGAGTTTGCCAATTTTCTCTGATTCCATTGTTGAAACGGTTCCCGGTAAAATTGGCTAAATATCCTTCCTACCTACTATGTCACCACTATTTAAGATTGATTAATGTACAATCAAATTTATGTACAATTCATAAATTTGATTGTACATTACGATTTTCAGTATCTCGTAATTCAGTGACTTGTATAATAAAAAAAAATGCTGCAATGTTTGAAATTGGCTAGGAAGGTGCATTGGGGTTACCTGTAAGGCCTTCCTGTTATATATGTAAAAAAAAATAAAAAATAAAATATGATTTGAAATCAAAAATGTTGCAATGTAGAATTTTCGTATACGTTTCACAAACAAAACACGTTTTTACATACATATGTGCCTTCAAATTTGAAACAACTCAATAATTTTATCACCCATCAAATCCTCTAGTAAAGCCACCGCTTGTGAGCTTTTGCCGAAAGCTCATACTCCAGCAGTTTTGACAAGCTTGTCCGCGTCGCACGTTTGCAATATCGGTCGGTAGCTTTTATTGACGAATATCTTGCGTGCGTATTGGCCGCGGGTCGTAAAACGAAAGCTCTCACACCCTCATCCCCAAAATACAGGCTGTAAAAAAGGTCCCCAAAATGGTTCTGCTGTGTACCGAGGGGTGGCGGGAGGTGAGAACCGTGAAAAACCAATTTGCACCATGCTACGGATCATATCGCGACAACACGCCGATCTGTACCTAATTCGACGGCAAACATCATTCGTTCGTGTGTGTATGTGTGTCTTTACCTGTTCGATGTTGTCGTTTTAGGGTTGTACACGAGATTGAATGACATAATTCGCCAAAAAAACTATTGCAAACTCGGTCGGTGGCCATTGTGATAAAAATATACGATTGTATGATATGTACCGAAAGTTACGATAGTTGGAAATCGAATAATGTTTGTGAGTGAATTTGGGGCAAAGGAAATATTGATAAAGTAAATTATGTCGACGTAAATTTAGTTGATTTGATGAATTTCGTTGTGATTGTGTCTCTGTAGATATAATTATATATAAAAAACTGCGGCCATCATATTTTCAAATTAGCCATTTTAGAAATGAAAACCCTTTTTATATAATATTATTATACCCGAGTGTATTTGTGCACACTTTTTTTACTCACATACAAACATATTATACAGTCACGTAATAAAACAATGTGTATGATTCCTAATTTCATGTATTCTTCATTTTATGTATGTAAGTATGTATTGTATGTATACTTGAACCTTTTGAAGTAATTCTGAAATTACATTTATGTGTAATATACATATGTATGCTTTATATTGAATAAAACCGCAATAAATCCATTTAGAAGTTCTGAAATAAAATTCGTGGCAATGAATAGACAACTATGTTTATGTATGTATGTACATATTTTTCAATAAGGCAGAAGCGTCAAATTTCTTTCAAAACGTTTCGTATTTGATTGATTAGCTTTATTTAGTGATTTATTTGTGTTTCGGCAATTTTCCTCTTATCCAAACAAATTATACATAAATATTGTAATGAATCAAAACAAAATTCAACAGAATAACACAATCAATCAATGATAAAATATTATATTTCTTCAAAAACAACTGAAAAAAATTGGGCTCATAAAAGAAACGAATTGAAAAAAAAAATCCCAATTTTTAGTCTACTCGAATCAACTAAAATTTTGTATAAAATAAATAAAAATGTATATCATCACCGGTACTGCCTCTTCATGAACATAAGAGCCGTTATAAATGAAAGTGGCATAAGTCCACTTTTCTTCATTTCGAGAAATATCTCGCAAAACATTAAATATAATGTGTTGCGTTTAACAATATTTAAAAATACTTGTGGCCTGTAATACGTTTATTCTACTTTTCCGATATTCTGGACATATCAAATTAAAAGAAGTGATCCAAACTTTCAAACATGCTTAAGAAAAACTAACGCAATAGAATTCCATAAAAAGTGTCCCTTTTTTGTGAAATTATATTGCGCATAGTTCTTCTTGGGTGCCTTTGAAAATTATGATTTCTCGGAATTGCACCACTATTTAGTGCATTCTTCCGGGAACCGTAAAATACATATGTTGTATGCAGGCCTAGCCCAGGGTATATGGCGCCCCTAGGCAGATTGATTTCAGCGCCCCCCCTTTATTTTTAAATGATAAATTTCATGAAATTTATTGAAATTTTATGTCGAAGAAAAATATATTAAGACAAAAACAAAAAATTTAATTTAAATTTTTTATTCAAAATAGGCATGTTTTATGTATAAAATAAAATAGTAAAGACATCAATTTACCTATATCTTCAACAATGAATTGAAGAATTTTATAGTGATATTTTTCCTTTCGAATATAATTGGGTTAAGATATATAATTTCGTAAAGCAAATCCATCCCTGATGTATGTGTATGTATATATACATACATATGTTTCAGCGGTATTTTAAATAAAATACAATTTAAAATTACCATTTGTACCAACGACAGCTTGCTGTTTTTACAATTTTTATTCGTGAGTCGTTGATATTTCACAGTCAACTTCCTGCGTTCCTCGTAAATTATAATATTTTACAATCAGTATTGTTACTTCGATTAGAAAAATTAAGCTAAATATATAATGTTTTATAAGTTTTTTTACCAAAACCAAATTTTTTTTATTTAACAATTAAAAAAAGAAAAATGGGGGCGCCCCGCAGCGCCCCTTATCTATGTCGCCCTAGGCACACGCCTAGTCTGCTGCACCTTTGAGCCGGCCCTGTAATACATATATGTATGTATATAAGCAGTAGTGTAGTGCTAAATAAAAAAGTAACAGGTTGGTGTTTAATTTTTCGATTTTTTTCCCCCTGATTTTTTCGTTACTTAAAAAATATGTATCCTAATATTGGTAGTACAAATATTTATAAAAAATCAAATGCTAATTAGCTTGAAAAGTCAATCAAAGTGGCCTAAATAAAGCTTATTATTTTTTGCAATATAATATACAGTTCTGAAAATTTTGTTAGATGATTCGATTTCGGCATCATTCAAAGTGTATAATTTTTTCAATGGGTTGTTGTTGGGCTATTTTTAATTTTTTTTCTGCACTCAAATGAGTGTGGTTATAGTCACAAAATGTTAAAATGAGAGTCTGCTCACAATATTTGGTATACAAAATTTTATATGAAATATAAGCAAAAATATTTTTTAATTGTACTCGAAAAACAATTTTTATACCAAAGTACCAGGGCGGCGACCTGGCCCGACTACACCACTGTATACATATAAGGCAAATAAGGACAAACTAGTATGTCGTGTTATATTCACTTATGTATTTCAACTTATCAAATTGAATCAAAAAAGTTATACCTACATACATATGAGTCGTCTAGTTCCAAAACCCGGTAAAAGCATTTCACTCATTTGTTGGTAAACGCAGTTTTTCTGCCACAACTTTATTTAGTGGATTTCGTTTACAAAGTTTTATTTTAATGGAAGATATACGATTTAAAGTTATTTTGCAATTCAGGTTTTTGGAAAATTTTTGAGATTAAATGAAATATTAAGACTTGAAAACGATTATGCCGGTGTTTGTTCCCGAGTTGTCCTTTCACGGCGATTCCGTTCCTTTGCTCACGATTTCTTTCGGATTGTTTTCTTTCTTTTATCTCCATCTTTGGTTTTTTCAATACTTCGAGACAGATCGTCCATGATAACAGCAATTACGAAGGAAATGCGGAATGACAGTTGCACCCAGGTAACCGACCGAAATGGCCGCCATCTTGCCATATGCAGTGTTCTGATTGGCTGTCAGCAGTTTTGAGGTTAATTCGAATAAACAGAGAGAATTTTTGCCGTTCTTTGGAACGAAACAAGATTTTAAATATTTTTTTTAGTCATTTAACTTGGTTTTAGAAAGAATTCAAGTATACAGTATTGTGTGAAAATATTCCAAGAATCGGAATACATTTTTATATCAGTTTTGACCAAATATGCAGATACCGGGTTTTAGAACTAGACGACTCATATGTACATATGTATATAAAGGAAATAAAATGAAATAGCTTGCAAAGCATCCGATGACATACAAACAATCTTTACATTAAAAAAGTACAAGGAAACTCGCCAAACAGTTGAATAGTACATATGAACATACATACATACATATATTGGAATTCGACAAAGTCAACTCGGCGATGCGAGACGCACGTGAACACGTGGGCAGGGGAAAAGTTGTCCAATTTATTATTTGACTCAGAATTCAAAGAGACTTGAGCAGATATTCCACCGACCTAACTTCTCACAGGGGAAGATCAAACGCCGGGGGATGAGAGGGAGGCTTCGCTATATCCCCAGTCTGTCCAACTATTTGTTGTGGACCCGGTCTGGCGATTACTTTGGCTGCGACGTCGAAATCTCGGCGAGCTTTCAGCTCTTTTCAGACGAAGAACAATGGCGACCAGCTTCCTAGTCGCGGTGGTGAATTAACCGTACGGCGACAGTCAAGATACGGCATTGTCCCTGCCACCCCACCCAGCCACCCACCCCATCTCCCTGAGGACGTGTCCAACTGTTGCTATTTCCACACAAAAGCTTTATTTATATTATAAATGTGTGTGTGTGTGTGTGTCGGAGGTCTACGTATAAAGTGGCTCTAAATGGCGTCGAAGCCAAACCCCAAAGTCCCGCAAGTTGCGCCGTTTGGTCGGCAACCACTTCGCAGCTTATTGTGTGGTAGGTTGCTGTGCTGGATATACTCACATGATGGTATACATATAATACGTAATGTACTATGGCGTAACTTACGATTATTCACTGTCGGCGTAACGTACGCCTTCGTTGAAAGTTATCGCGTTGATGTGCAGTGTTTTGCTACGAGGCTATTTTCGTCTTGGGTTATATTACTCTAAATTTTCTTCAGATTATAGTATGAACTATTCTGAATTGCATACATGTATTTTTTTTACATATATACATATATACCAGGAAGGCTTGACAGGAAAACCCCAATGCGCCTTCCTGGACAATTAATTTCAAACAATGCAGCATTTTATTAATAAATAAATCACTGTATTTCCAGAAGCTGAAAAACACGAAATAACAATTAATTAATTAATTAATTACAGCATTAACCCATTGAGACATCTATGGATTTAGATTTTGTACATATTTTTTAAAAATTATACACACAATAAATACAGAAGATTTGTGACAGCAGGATTTGATTTTTTGCCAATTTTGAGGAACGGTTTCAACAACGATCAGATAAAATTGGCAAACTCTGATAAGAAACGATCGATTTGGAGTCACAAATACCCCCAAATCTAACAAGCAGTATGGCGGATCGAACCCACTGATCACTTGGTGCTAAACATACACGCTACCATTAAACCATACTGCTGGCTAATGATGTCATTAATTTTCATATCGATAGGATCCCAACAAAAAAACTTCAAAAATAAAATTAGGTACAGATACCATGTACATATGTATTACGTAATATTAATATTTGAGCCGTTATATTTGAATGTGGCATAAGTCTAATTTTCTTCATCTTGAGAAATATCTTGCAAAAAATTGAATATAATATATTTTTTTAACAATATTGGTGGTCTGTAATACATTTATTCTGCATTTCTAGTTGATGTTTAGCACCGAGAGATTACTAGTTAAAGCTATTGCATACCATTATAGAAGCCTTGGCCAAATACGCTGCTGGCAAGATCTTGTGGTTATTTAATCACTAATCGACCATCCCCTGTTAGAATTTTCCGATTTTTCTAGCTTAATTGTTGTAACAGATCCAATAAATCAGCGTCCTCCCCTTCAGTTTCTCGCAAATTTGAGTTATTAGCATATCGAATTTGTTGAATCTTATAAAAATATGCTACATATAATGTATATAATTTTTCACAAATTCGCTGTATCAAAAAATGTGTTGACTGTCCATAGATGTCTCTATTGTATTCAATGTTCTGTTATGTTCAAAAAATTGTTAGTGCTTAAGTACAAAAATAATCGAACCATATGTATCGCCTTGGGGTAATTCCTGTCATGACACATATTATATACATATAATATGATTGTATCTCCTGTGAAACATCAATTTTCCATTTCTATACTTGTCTTGTCGGCCTGGTACTAGGATCATCATAGTAATCGTCATCATAAAAAAAATCATCATAAAAAAAAATTTCCAATATCTCTACTATGTTACGACTTATCTCAACTTTTAATTCAATATTTATTAAATGCAAATTAATCCTAGAATCTTCATTTTAAAAGATGTTGGTTTCATTATATACATATGTATGCATGTAGCTGTAAATTTATGACAAATTATTATATATTCAAGTGTAGAAACGAAGAGTTCACTTAACGAGAATTGGTGAAAGCAGGCCTACCAGATGTATGTATGTATGTATATATGTACTTATACATACATATCTACATATTTTAAAAAAGATCCAATGATGCAATGCTATTAAATTATTTTTTTATAGGTTTTTGAGCTCTTTTTCCTATTATGCTGTAGATTAACATTAGAATAATATAATACTATGATTACTAACCAAATTAAATTAAATTGTAAAATATAAAATGATCAGTAGATCAGTAGCTATTAAAATAGATATAAGATGTATTGTGAACATAATTTTGTAATAATAAAAAGCATTTAAAAATCAAAAAATCAAAATTATTTTTTTAAATGCCATTACATTTAAAAATTAAATGATTTTCAAAAATACAAACGAATAGATAGTACCTATAATGGTATAAGGTTACGTTACATTTCCTATTACATTTTCTTCACAATAAAAATATTACAGTTGTCTGAAAGTTGGCCTTTTCTGTGCAATTGTCACGCCCTTTCAACTTCAACTCATTCTTCTACCGACATAAATCACAACCAAGGTTGAAATGTCCACCCCTTCAATTAGGATATATCTCCAGGCTCAAATGATCTCTACTTCAATTAGGAAATATCATATAATATCTCTCTCCCCTTCATTTACTTTTTATTTCATTTATTCTGCCAAGTCTAAATTTTGAAATTAAAATATTTAAAACTTTGAACATTTAAAAAAAATCATTTGTTTTGCAAAGCACGGTATTAATTTCATTTCCGTACCAAAATATAAATTTTAAAGTTTAAATACTGCAAAAATATCTTTTGAAATGAAACGAAACTCGGCCACATTCAAAAGATTAAATCTTTATGAATGCACCGAAGAGCACTATCTTATTATTTTTAGCTTCGTTACCTGCATTTCATATTTCATAAACTCAAAAGCGTACATTCACATCAAGATACATTACATTTACAAGCTTTCAATTTAAAATACCCGTTTAGTAAAATCTTTCTCATAAATTTTCACATTGAAAATCAAACAATTTGTGCTAGTTTCAGTTTGCAAATTAGTATAAATTAATTAATAACCAACATGTGTATGTATAAACTCAGAACTATTTACTTGTTTGTCCGTGCTGAAGTAATAACAAATCGTGGTACATTCGAGCTAAACTTTTGCATGCTAAACAAATAATTAACTCAACAACATTACTGCATAGTTGCATAGATGCATTTTAATTGGTAAACCTACATAACTAGACTGCTGAAACTCGCATGACAAAAGCAGGCACTGAAATTTTGTCAAAACATTTTGGAAATTTCAAACGACGGCGCACATTTACATACCCTCCGTTGAAACGTTTCTCGTTTAAAACTCTGGCTCACCTCTCAAAGGACCAATACCGAATATCAAAATGCTGTTTAAATTTAGCTTCAAACTTAGTTTCAAACTCCAATATTTTATTCAAAAATGTTCAATTGATACTTTAGTTTTTGATATTTTAATCTCCTTTGTCTGAAAGTGGGTCAAATTCAGCTAAATATTTCAGACGCGGGTAACACTTTTTATTATGAATATACGATATATATGTTAAAGTCGAAGTGTTTTTTCAGTTGAAATATATGCCAACTGGCGTTATATATCATTAATATTTGAATACAATTCAAGTACATACTTAATTATATATCTACAAGCGCGAATACACTTTCAATAATGTGCGCCAGTTGTAATATAACAGATGAGTTTTGACAGCTCTGATGTTTTTACGAATGCTTTAGAATTCAATAATGCATTAATATTTGCTAAATATCACGAATAAAGCTAATGAGTACCGTATTACGATAACTCTAAGAATGTGTTCTAAGCAAAAATGTGACTTTCCAACTCAATTTACTAGTCGAGTAACATTTTCCCGAAAACCTAGCTTCTCCATCTTATCTGGTACCAACTTACGTATAGTTGAACTGTATTTTCAGTTGTAATATATTTTGACCAGTTGGAATGTAATTCGCCATATGAATCAACTTACGTGGGTTAGACGGAATATATTCCAACTAGTCAAAATATATTGCAACTGAAAATACACTTCAACTATAACAATAGTTGGTACAAGGTTATATAGAATATATTCAAAATAGTCAAAATATATTACAACTAGAAGATACACTTAAACTGTAACATATGTAATTTATGCACTTAACATTTTTTTTACATACATATGTACGTATATACCAGGAAGGGTCTACGTGACGAGACAGAATGTTAAATTACTTTTTTTTTTTTTTTTTGTGCCATCTTATCGATTTCCGATAAATCATCACCAGCGATATCGTTGCTCTTCAGATCATGTACGGGCACGACGGAATCATCACTCCGTCCCCAAAATTGTGAATTGGGCTTCTGAATCTCTCACATTCAGAACACCAATTCGTGAGGCTTTTTTCGCTTTAAACGCCTCTGCTGGTGAGTTATGTCTAATAGCTGCAACGCTTCTATGTTAGGGTGACGGTGCAGTCTCAACTAGTGCCTCCCGGCGCATTCTCGGATGACTTCTTTTACTTTTTTGATTTTAAGGTCCTTGTGGATCTCTTCATTTGTGACGAAGCGATATGCATCGGTGATAATCCTCAAAAACTGGTTTTGACATCTTTGCATTTTTTCGATATTGGATGGCTTACTGCACCCCCACAGTTGTATGCCATATGTCCATATTGGCTTCACGATTGCCTGATATATCAGTTTTTTGCATTGTAGGTCTAATTTGGAGTGTCTTCCTATTAGCCAATGCATTTCTCTTTGTTTAATTCGAATCTGTTCTATTTTTTTTTTAATGTGATGCCTCCACGTAAGCCTTGAGTCAAGATGCAGTCCTAAATATTTAGCTGACAAAGCTTGTGGAACTTGGATTCTGTTTATGAAAGTCTGAGTGCTGACACTATTTCGTCGCAGTGCAAATGTGACCTGCATTGATTTTAGCTCGTTGAGTTTCATTTTCCAGTCCTTGGTCCATTTGCTGATCTTGTCCAGTGCACGCTGCAGGCGTTCAAATGCTTCCTCCTGTGACTCGCTCGATGACATAATGACTGTGTCATCTGCAAATGTTCCAATGAATGTCTCTTCGCTTGTCGGGATGTCAGCAGTGTATATCAGGTACAGTATAGGCCCTATCACGCTTCCCTGTGGTACTCCTGCAGAGGCTGTGAAAAAGTTAGAGAATGCCTCCTCATGAGCAACTCTGAATTTGCGTCCGGATAAGTATGATTCCAGTAATTTGACATAATTTCCAGGTAATGACTTGCTGATTTTGTGGAAAAGTCCTTCGTGCCAAGCCCTGTCGAAGGCCTGTGAGACATCAAGAAATACAGCCGGACAATACTTTTTTTCCTCTAGCGATTGCTCTATTTTTGAAATAACACGGTGCACTTGATCGATGGTAGAATGTTTCGACCTAAATCCAAATTGGAAGTCGGGAACATCGATTAAGGGCTTGAGTCTTTTTAATAATAGTTTTTCGAATAGCTTAGAGATCGCAGGCAACAAGGATATTGGTCTGTATGATGTTACTTGTTCGGGTGACTTTTCTGGTTTCTTCAACATTATGATTTGAGCAGTTTTGAAGCACTCTGGCACATGCTTGAGCCGGAAACATGCATTGTATAAGTATGTTAGCATGATAATAGCCTTTTTCGAAAGTTCCTTGAATAGTCCCGGTGAGATTTCGTCAATTCCAGGTGCCTTTTTAGGATTTATGTTGTCATCTATTTCTTTAGCTACTTCCATAGGGGTGACAGTTTTGATTAGTTGCTGTGGTTGATACATTGGTGTATAATCAGCATCAGATTGAATATTGTGTGGTTGGAATACTGTCTCTAAGTGTTGTGCAAACAGCTCAGCTTTTTTTTTGTTGCTTCTTATCCACTCTCCTTGCGCATTTTTCAGAGGTGGTATTTGTAGAATTGGTCGTTTGAATTTCCTAGTTGCTTTCCATAATGAATGATTTTTATCAGCTGCAGGACCCAAACCTTCCAAATATTTTTCAAAACAATTTTGTTTGTGCTCTTTAATAAGTCGGTTAACTTTGTTACTTATGTGGTTAAATTCTCTTTTGTCTGCAATATTTCGGGTTCTATGCCATATTCGTCTTGTTCTACGTCTTTCTTTAATCAATTGTCTAATTTCCATGGGGTAATTAATGATTTGGTCTGGTTTTTCTTTTGGTACAGGTGTAGCTTCTTTCGCAGCCTCTCGTACAGAGTCAATAAAATTTTGAGTGTGTAGTTCGAGATCTTCTATAGTTTTAAGTTTCACTATTAAATTTATTGATTGGTCTAGTTTTTTTCTGAACATATCCCAGTTAGTGCGTTTATTTGTCAGGTTCTGTCTCCTTATTCTTTTAATTACCAGTGTGCTCAGTGTCATCAGCACTGGTGTGTGATCAGAAGTAAGGTCCTCTATTCCTTCGACCTCAATGTGGTTTGGGGCTATTCCTTTGGATATAAAAAAGTCAATTAAATCTGGTACCTTTTTACTGTCGGTCGGCCAGAAGGTTGGTTTTTGTGAGGAATGATACTCGCACGAAGAGCTCTGAATCGCGTATAGAAGGTTGTTTCCTTTACCAGGAGTTATAAGTCGTGAGACCCAAGCTGTATGTTTAACGTTGTAGTCTCCTCCAATAATAAATCTTGGCCCAAGGGAATTAAAGATGTTTATAAATTGGTATTTTGTGATAGTATGCTTTGGAGGACAATATGCTGCAGCAATATTTAAGTCAGCATTGCCATATTTAATTGTGATGATAGTAGCTTGCATGAATGGTTCTCTGATATCTTTTTGTTCGAAGTGCTGGATATTTTTTTTGATTAAAATAGCAGTACCACCGCGAGCTCGTTCACTAGGATGTGTTGTCCAATAAGCTGAGTATCCATTTATCTTTATGTAACTTCTTTGTGAAAAGTGTGTTTCTGATATTAGTGCTAGATCGATGTTGTTTGTCTTTAAAAACACTTCAAGTTCATGGACTCTCTGATTGAGTCCGTTTGCATTCCATGTTAATATGCGTAGGGAATTATCTGTCATTTTTATTATGTTTACTTGGTGATTTCCAATGATTTTCAATTTTTTCCACTCTGGTTATGAGCCAGTTGAATTGTTGTTTTATTTCAGTTTAAAAGTCACAAATGTGCCGCAGACCATCACACATTTTGTTGTGTGATGGTCTGCGGCACATTTGACGCATTTAGGTTGTCGATTGCAAAAATTTTTTGTATGCCCAAGTTGTTGACAGTTTGTACACTGAGGGATGTCTTTTACTTTCATTGGTGGTTCAATTGTTACTCTGCAATGTAGAAGTTCTTTAATACCATATACTTCTTTGCAGTTTTCTTTTGGCACCAGGTCTACAAAAAATAGTGGGAAATGTTTTATTTTTCTTTCACCATCGGTTGTAAATTTCTTCATAATATTTGCCACATTGGCCACTTCATATCCTTTATCTTTGAAAGAATCTTTTATTTCATTAACGTCTGTTGATGGCGGTAAGCCTCTAACAACCACTCTATAGCACCTTTCATTCTTGAGTTGATAGGTGTGGTACTCTAGATTGTGAAGGGGGTTTTCGTTGTCTTTACATTCACGTTGTTTTAAATCATTTAGTGTTTTTTTGATTTTGCGATAATCTTCTTCGGTTTGTGTAGTGATTTTGATACTATTATTTGAAATTAATTTAAATTGACATTGAATGGGTGGTGTTTCTGTTGTTGATAATAGATGAGCTCTAAACTTATTGAAGTCAATAACATTGCTCACATAAATAGGCGGTGGAAGTGGTTGTTTGTTAGGTTTATTGGTTTGCTGTTTTTGTGTTTCTTTCAGGTTATTTTGCGGGGAAGATAATACTTTATCTATTTTTCTTTTTTTACTTCTTTTCTCTGCATTTTGGCTAAGTTCATTTTCAAGTTCTTCTTCATCCGTGTGGTAGTCTTTATTCATATTGTCAAGACTTTTGCTCCTATTTAGAATAGATGTAGAAGGCCTGGATTTTTTTCCATTATTTCAATTCTTTTCTTTAAATCGGTTATAGTTATCTCATATTGTTTGCATCTGATTTCATATTGTTGGCATAGATGTGTAAGTTGATCATACGGATCGTACTGCTGCGCCAGTGGCACTGGATTATCTGTGTTCATTTTTCAGAACGGGTGCAAAACTGCGCCGCGCCGGTAACAGCGCGGCAGCAGTTTGATTTTGTTGTTGTATATTCACTTATTATATTATATTATTGCAACTTTAAATTTTATTATAATAATTATTATATATTTATAAAATTTATAAATGTTATATCGAACGCGATAAGGCGATAACGCACATCGACCGATTGCAACCGTGTACGGCGACGAACTACCGTGTAGCCAGGAAAGCGCATTGGGGTTCACCTGTAAGGCCTTCCTGGTCGGTCTCCGTGACGAGACAAAATGTTAAATTACATAAAACACAAATATCGGAAGGCAAAGATCGAAAATCGAAAGATCTCGACCGTTAAATAAGTAAATCGACCGTTAAATAAGCACGCTGGACTCTTTTCGTGGGTGTAAAAAAGAGGCGATTTTATAGATGTTTGGCGGCTCCTAGCTCCTATAAAAAATAACTAATCAAAAAAATAAAACAATAGAAGCATCCCAATGGTGGATATCCATAGCATATTAAAAAATAATTTCTCTAGTGCCATAATTGAGGAAGGGAGAAGTCTAATACGTTTGTATGGACAAGGCTCTGGTGTCCAGCCCTCTTAAGCTGTTTATATTACAAATACTGAGCGAAGCCGGGTAAAACAACGTATATAAAACTTTATAGTCCGTATAATATAGTCCGTACAATAACAAGTATAGTCCGTTCTTATACTTAACTAATACTTAAAAAACTAAAATACTCATACTTATAAAAAAAGGGCAAGCTTATACTTTCGCTGACTGTTTCTAGTTACCATAATAATCGATATTTTTTGGAAACCCTTTATATTGAAAGGTATACCAAATAATACACTGGCTGGGACTCGTACTCGGAATGCATGAAATTAGGTTGTCGAAAAGTATTCTCTCCGTAGTACTGATACGCTAAAGTTTGGTGGAGAGGCCCAAAGTAGTTGGAAGACACAAATAAGCTCAAACTACATGAATAACTAAACGAATAGATCCTATTTAAGTCGACTGATTTTTTATACGGTAGAAGAATAAGTTTTTGAAGAACAGAATTGGTGAAGGATGCAGAAAAAACAGCAGTCGATTTACTCAATGGATTAGGAGACGAATCCCAATCTTTAACAATGATCAAACAATTGTAAGAGTAATTAATTGGCTGTGTTGAAATTTCACCATAGACCTTTCAGATGTTTGATCGATCGCTTTAAAACAAGTTAATATTTTATACATATGTATGTACATTAATTTATTTATTTATTTACTACAGTTAAGCCATAGTGACATTACAAATATACTTCAGGGCGTCACTATGTATAGCTATAAATGTATACACCAGGAAGGCCTAACAGGTGAACCCCAATCAATGCGACTACCTGGCCAATTATAAACATCAATAAACAATCGATGCGGTGCAAACGATCGAAAAGCGCCAGACAGACTGAACCACACATTAACGACACGTGTACCTTATGCGTGCGCACTGCTCGCACTTACACTAAGCGAAATCTACCTGAAGTCCCGACATACCTACCCTGTATACGTTCTGTGCTTTTGATACTTTAGTTTCGAATTTTTCCTTATTAAATTATTAAAAACTCGCCAGAAAGATCCAACTCAATTTTAATAATTACCATTTTAATAATTGCATCTGTGCACATCGAAAGGTTACTCGTCATCTGATGTGCAATTTTTCATTCGTGAAGTCGAGAATTGCGTTTAAAGCAGCCATCCAGTTAATCTGTAGTTCAATCTGTCTGGCGCTTTTCGATCGTTTGCACCAAACCCATAAACAATGTATAGAACAATTTTACATAGTATCATAGAGACGTCTATGTATAAATTTAACAAACACTTTTGCAGTATTGCAGCATTTTATAAACCAGCAGAATTGACTAGTAGTTAGCATATAATGCTTTGAACAGAGTGGTCACGGGTTCAAATACCACTGGTTTCTGTTGGCCAGACCTTGGATTTGTGACTCCAGGTCGATCATTTCCTATCAGAGTTTACCAATTTATCTGATTATCATTGAAACGGTTTCAACAAATAGGCAAACTTGCCCATTTTCTCGCAAATCTCAAGTTTTCAGTAATCCCGAATTTCGCTGAATTGTATAAAATGCTGCAAATTTACAAATCTGACCATAGATGTCTACATATGTGGGTGTTAATTGATATGTATTTACTTTGAATAATACTTGTACCAAATGTTTCTGGGCAGGGAGCCGCATTGGGGTTACCTGTTAACCCTTCCTTGTATAGATTAAAAATAAATAAATTAGCAAATTTCAGATGCTGAAAACTTGAAATTTGCGAGAAATTTGTCAAGGTTGCCAATTTGTTGGAACAGTATCAATGAAATCAGATAAATTGGCAAACTCTGATAGGAAGCCATCGACCCGAAGACACATCCAAGGTCTGGCCAGCAGCACTGGGCCAAGGATTGAACCCGTGATCACTCAGTTGAAAGCATTAGACGCTAACCACTTTTTTTACATATATTCATATGTACATACATATGTATATACCAGTAAGGCCTGACAGATAGACCCCAATGCGCCTTCCTAGACAATTCATTTCGAACATTGCAGCATTTTTATTACATAATTCACTGTATTTAGAGAGGCTGAAGAACACTAAATTAACAATTAATGAATTAATTAATCCACTAAGACATCTACTTGTACATAATTTTTTACATATTGTACATAGATCAAATTCAGATATTTTTGACAACAGGTAGGATGATTTTCGCCAATTTGAGTAGCCGTTTCAATAAAAATCAGATAAATTAGATTAAAATGATCGACTCGGAGTCACAAATATAAATAAGTCTAACCAACAGCATTAAAGATTAGTACGGAATCGAACCCAGAGCCTCTCGGTGCTAAACATAAACGCAATCACCGAGGCATACTGCTGGCTAATATTTATGTATAATATTGTAACGTAGACATTAGGTGGGTGACGCTCGTGGACCGATGGCTTACGAGCGCTAATCACCTGATCTCTCGTTCGCGCCAAAATGTCCTCGCCGAGTGAAAAAGCCGAATGTAACGGCCAATGGGATCGCCCCACTCATCGACCTATAGTTTACATGTGTGTGTATGTATGTATGTTGTGCCCAACGGGTATAAATATGGGGCGCTCTCGGTCTGGAAACCATTCCAACCTGGAGCGCCAACGAGAGCACACAAATAAACACCTTCTACAACCCTCCTGCGTCTTTGTCTCCGATTCTGGAAGCCCCCTCTTCACGTCCACGCAACAATATATTAACCACAAAAACATTCGCATTAGGGTCCGGTTATATTACACAGCACTCACTGCACATCAACAGTTCGGCACAACAATACACGGAAAAGACTACTTCTCGTACCAGAAGGGGAAAGTATGTAGTCTTTTCCGATGATGTAAAACTCAATTAAACCAAGCAACGAAAGCTACCCTTAGAAATGTACAGGGTCTAGAAATCAAATTACTGCAACCCAAACTGATATTGACCACATTTTAATAGTAATTACGAACGGTAAAACGAGGAGGCAGCATCTAGCAAAATCTAAAATTAACTTTTCCACTTAAGGAACAAGTTTCAGACCACAGGAACGACATGGTAACCATAGTTGCCTGTCGGCAAGCGACACAACTGCTAATGGTCGCTGGCGCCGTATCCATTTCGTTCGGCTAAATTCAATAACAACAGCCTCACAGCGTGGTCCCGTCCCGCGCATGAGTGGACTAATTCCAAGATGACTCTGTAATAAAATTATGAAGAAAATTTGCCATGACCAGAAGCAGGGACGAGGAGGAAATGCCCTTAAAAGCTTCCGACCGCACAACTTTTCAATTAAACCCGATGGGGCAAAAGTGCACGGACTAGACAACAAAACTTCAACTCATCAACTACGTACATGTGCATATGTGTGGTTGAAGTTTGCACGTACACCGTGCATTGCAATTTTCAGGCTAGAGCAAAAATTAGCACAATATAAAGGAGTAATTTTTGGTATTACGACTTTCGATAATATTCTCGTGCCTACTTCTTTGTTTAAAAATGTAATTAATTGAATATTTATGTGCCTACCTCTAAAATGTATCATATTTTTTATTCGATTTTCATTTATTAAATGTACTGTCACAACTTGTATGAACAATTCCTATATTTATATCCTTTAAATTTTCATTCCGCACGATTGGATTTTCTCTGTGTCGTATGTTTTTGTCACATTTCAAACATGATAGGTACGTTACTCATACTATGATTGATACGAAACACATTCTCAAATATAATATGACTAGTGGTATTACCCGGCTTCGATCGGTATTTGTAATATAAATCGCTTAAACATGACAAGTCTAATAGTATTAAATTTATTTTATATAAATTTATTTCAATACTCATTTGTTTTTTTTTTATTAAATCGACTGTCACGAACAAACAAACATACATATATAAGTGTCTTTCGAAATTATATGTATATCAGAATCAGAATCACCCCCGGGGACTTCGAATCCTTTGAATCGAAAAAAATCGAATCATTTGTTCGATGACGTCACGGATTTCACAGTTCGATAACGTGCGTTTCTAAGTGACGGATACAGATTGCATTAGAAACTTTACTTTGGTCATTGAAAAAAATATTTACTACTTAAAAAGCGTATGAAATGTGTATTAAAATTATAGATGAACTGTATCGGCAACATTGCGAATACCAAAGTACGAGCCGACAACGACCAACGCTTCTCTCTACTAGATTCCTTCTTTTACTCTTCGGCTTGCGACCTTCGACACCTTGGCTTTACGATCTTGGCTTCAACTCTACGACCATATATCATTGATCATCATTCATATTCATACGCCAAAAGTAAACACTTTTTCAGTTGACAGTTGTCAATAGCGGAAGACTGCAACGTTGCCACTTTTTGTATTTATTCTAATGCTACAGTCTATTTTTTCGAATAATCGTTTCATATTTTTGAATGGTTACTTTATCCATAATATTTTATTCGATGCACAATACGATATTGTTCAATGCTCCGAAAATAAAGAAAAATTTTAAAGCACAAACATTTTTTTTAAGATACAAAGTATTTTTCTCAATGTACAGTTAAATCGCACCCATTTATTTGAATAGTAGTTGCTTAAAAATCATTAATTTCGTCCAGTGTGTGTTTTCATAATAGAAATTTCAAATTAATAAATGAATAATAAAAAAAATGTAGTTCTACCCCACTGACTTGTGATTGAATTCGAAAGAAAAAAATAGAACATGTTGAAAAAGTTCCATTAGTCCTTTGGCACTCACATATGCGAATGTATGTACGTATATGTATGTATGTATGTACATAGGTATATTCTGTTTGTCACTCATGGATGAAAGGTTTAATCCATGTCTCGTTAATGACCAGACGTTTAAAATTGAGATTGGGTCGAATCTTCAAATCCAATTACGTTCAGATTATTAAGTGGCAAACGTTTCACGTCAGCTACAGCTGAAAATGTCAACATCTCTGAAAGCACATTCATTCATTGCCGACAAAGTTCGATTAAAACAACTGTTTACGACGTTTCGTTCGTCAAACTCAATTGCTTGCAATATTTTCGAAAATAAAATTTTCGCTTTGATTAAATATTGTTGTTGGAAGCCTGTTTGAAAAACTAAAATATTGAATCGACGCAAAAACATTCGAAAAACCAGTTTGACTGCCTATGAATATAATCATTACAGCCAATATATTATATTATATTTAAAAATCTGCAAATTTAACGAGTAGCCTTATTATGTAGATACACTAGTAGCCTGTGTGCACATAAGTGTGCACTCGTTAAAATATCGCAATTCAAATCAACGGAATTAATAATTTAAAATATTTTGTCGGCCGATCATGCGAACGAAGTGATATGCCGCGTCTCTTTCCACGATATAGGAGTCCAAGGGGAGAAAAAGAGACGGAGCATGTAAATGAACATTCACACTCACACGCACGTGGACATGCAATAGACAGTAATTATTATATACGACTAGTGTTGTGCCCGCTGATTTCAACGGGTGGTTTCGGAAAGGAATTGATTTTTTTCTCTTTAGAAATTATATATTACCTATAGGTATATAAATATTGTATAATGTAAGGTAATTGTTGAGTTGAATGCGTGCATTACACGCTCACCGATCCAAACCGTTCACCCGTTCGAAATGATGAATGAATGTTAGTGTGTGTCTTCGTGGATGTGTGTGTGTGTGTGTGTGCACGCTCCCGTCACTGACGTCACCCGTCGCACAGGTCAAACGCTCCACACTCCCCCCCCCCCACATAACCCCGCTTCCACACGTCTCCTCGATCACTTGATTCTGATTGGCTGTCTCCACGCGTCTGCCACATACATACATACACACATCGCATCCGTTTAATATGTATATATGTTACACCGAATCCGTGAAATTGTCTATTACACGCATTCGGCAAGAGAATTGCCGAATGCGTGAAAAATGCAAGCACGTTGCCCAGTTCACGGATTCCGTAAATTCTTTAGCGAATGCGTGTATTCGGCAAGAATTTGTCTGCTCAAAGCATGGAGTCGGCAAATAGACAGCAGCGCTCCGGTGTTGTTTATTAGAACTGGACAGCGTGGACAAGTGTCAAAGTGACAGCTGAATGAGAATGTTTAATTTAGTTTAATTTACATATTATTATGTATAATATGACTACATACATATGTTTAGATCATCTCATATGACTTATATATAAATTAATGCCATTTTTATACATTTTGATCAATATTTTAACAGTGAAACATATGTATTTATACATAATAATATGTAAATTAAACATCCTTATTCAGCTGTCACTTTGACACTTGGTTATAATATAACACAATAATATAATATATTTAATCATATTATAGCTTTCATTCCTTTCCATTTCATTTGTTTATTTTGTATTTACCTTTTTCATTTGTTTTTTATATTTGTAAATTTCAATTTCTTCTTATATTCTATCTTATAACCTTTTCCAAATATTTTAATACTATAGTTTAATTATGCAATGTACTACATATTTTGTCATGCCTTTATTCTTTACTTTTTAATTTGTTTTCCTTATATTTATCTTTTTCATTTTTGTAAAAATCTATTATTGGACTCGGGTGTTACATATATTATTTATTTACTTTTTGTGTTTTTTATACCTATCTCTGTACATCCTGTCTGTTGATTTTTCAATTAATAAAATAAATAAATAAATAAATAAATAGCACGCTTTCCAGTTCACGCATTCGGCAAAGAATTTACGGAATCCGTGAACTGGGCAACGTGCTTGCATTTTTCACGCATTCGGCAATTCTCTTGCCGAATGCTTGTAATAGACAATTTCATGGATTCGGTGTAACATACATATATGCATACTTACATACATACAAAGTCTCTTTCCAAATTATGTATTAGATAATTATAATACATAACAAGTTTATAAAAATATGCTCAAAAATAAGCACATTATGACAAAAACGCTATTACACCAAAATGGCATCTAATTCGAATAAAACGGATTTGACGCCATTTTTAGTCGTAACCCTCAATAATGTACACATAACACACACGTTCATTTAGTATAAAATCGTTTAAAAATGATTTTTTATTACATTATAAAAGTAGTAAATAATGCTTCGACAGTTTATTAATTATACAACCACCATAATTCCGAATATTATATTTATCAGTCTTCATCCAAAATATTTTTTACTAATTTCATGAATAATTATTTGTTTTAAAAATATCAAATTTCATTGCCATCAATTTTGGATCCACTATTTCCTAAAAATTAAATAATATTGAAATTTATTAAAATAAATTAATACAATTAAATTTAATGAATGTAAACTACCTGAAATTTCACCGGAATATTTTCTTTCATGTCATATTCTTTATTCTTAATCGTTCCCACGAAATCCATATCTGGATGACTATTGATTTTATCTAAATTATTTAAATCTTCTTTAATCTCCTTCAAGCCTTTGTTGTCAAGTTTACTTTCAAGCCACAAAAATCTTGAACTGTTATTTTCATTTTGAAATGAATGTAGGCTCATCGCCACATCGATAGGTTCGTTATAAGCTCTAAAAGTCTCTTTATTTTCGCTCAATTTTTGTGGGATATTTGTAGCCTTACAAATGTTACAAATGGCATAGTCATTTTCAGCACGTTGATTATAAATCATGAGACGTTCTCTTGACAGTGCTACCTTTTCTCTTGCCAACTGCTGCTCGCGAGAATTCAACGATAAAAATTGTTCTTGAATTCTATTTAATTTTTCTTCATACCTTTGCTGTGAATATGTCGCTTCGGAAATTTTACTTTCAGCATTTTTTTGCTTTGCAAGTGCATTTCTAGTCAAAACTTCCAAATCTTTACTTCTAAAATAGATAAATAATATTAATAACAATATACATACATACATCATAATATTTCACTTTAATATTAATTTACCTTTCTAGTAATTTCAATTCATTTTGATATAATCTATCTTGTTCCGATTGCAGATTTCTTTTGCTGTCATTTAACTCCTTCAGTTGATCGTCAAGTTTCAGCTTCATCATCTATGTATTTCGAGACACGTATAATAAATTAAATATTTTTGTAACATCATTTTTACTTCAATGTCTGATAAAAAATCAATTAACCTGTAATTCAGACTTCATCTCTAGAAGTATTTTTCTTTCATTTTTTACAACATGAGATTCTGAATCCAGTCTTATAGATCTCTCTTCAATTTCAGTCTTGGCGTCAGTGTTATTTTTATCAAATTCAGCAGTCGTTTTCTAAATTCATTAGTATTAAAATATATATATGTACATACATATATAATTACTTCATTTCTTTTAAATTGTTTAAATAAAAATCACTATACCTTAAACATTTCTTTTTCGTATTCTAATTTTTCTTTCAGTTGCTGATATTCCATTTTCATAGCATCCTTATCTCTGCTTAAAGCTATTTCTTTTTGTTTCAGACCATTTCTCTCGTCATCTATCATCTACAAAACATTTAAACAAATATCACACAATACCTCTAATAACTGTTGAAATTTGCGCTAACATATTTTGTACGAAATTTGTACATAATACATATTATGTATATGTATGCTTCAAACAGTGCCGGCTTTACACCTAATGGCACCCTCGGGAAATTTTTTCTAAACACCCTTAGAAAAAAATTTCGCCTTTAGCGCTATAATCTAAAATTTTGTATCGCTTTTGGCGCTCTAATTTTAAAATTTAAAGCGCCTTTGACGCATCGAGCGGCGCCTTAACTTATTTGGCGCCCTCGGGCGCCGCCCGACCCAGCCCCCCCCCCCCTAAAACCGGCACTGGATTCAGACAGAGGCGTAACTAGAAAAATTGGGCCAGCATGCAAATGTTAGCAAACGGCCCCCCCTTTAGTAGTTTTTTTATTTATTAAAATTAAATTGATAATTAACTCACATAATTTAAATGTTCTTTTTCCACGCCTTAAAAAGTCGCAAATTCTGCAATTACATATTTTTTCAAAGATATTTTAGAAGCTTCTTTATGTTCAATTGATAATATTCCTAATTCATTGAGCCGAGTTGACTTCTCGAATTTTTTTTTAGTCTTTTATTAATTTTTATAAACTAAAAATTCGTTCAACACTAGCGACAATAACCGACAAAGTGAAATATAAAAAAAGGAAGTGTACACTTCAGCGAATTCACTTTCCATACAACTATATTTTTTAATTTACAAATCCAAAACCTGTTAAGATCAGTTCTTAACAAAGTTATAACTAGACTTCCAAGACTTTTATTTAAAAAATGTCTAGTATTATTATTTAAAAACCTAAATCTAAAAGGCCCGCATGTACCGCATGCCGTGCGGCATAGTAGTTTTGCGCCTGGCTTCAGAATACATACTATTAATTAGAATATTAAAAAAAAAACAGTGCAAACCAATGTTTGTTGACTTAGTCTTTGTTCAAACACCAGCAACGTTGATTTTGTTTCACTAGCTTCCATTTCATGCGCTTTAGATTGTTTTTCCAAAGCTTCCAACATTCCTAAAATATATATACATATATATAAATAATACAACATATTATTTGCAATTTCACAACGATAAATATCTCTTGTTACGATTTAAATTATCTTCTCTCTTTTTTAGAACATCACTCTTCTCCAAAAAGTCTGCATTTGACATGTTCTCTAATTTTTCCATAATACTCAAACATACTTTATTATTATTTTCAACGTCACCTACAATTGCTTGCAATTTTTGAGAATAATCTGTAGTTTCTTTTAATGTCGATTGTTCGAGTTCAACCGTTGCTCTGAAACATTTAAAGTACTCTCATTTTAAATGCAAAAGTGTTCAATTCTAAATCTTCTACATATGGTATATAATAATTATACTTTAATCAATGCTATTTAAGTATCATACTTTATATTATTTATAACATTGTGATGTTGTCTCTGTAAAATATCCATATCATTTAAATGCTTTTCTTCGATCCTATCCCTTTCCTCCTTTTGTTTATCAAGAATTGACTTTATTGTTGTTTCAAAATATTCTGTGATTCCAATTTTATCTTGTTCCAATTTTTCTATCCTAGCCATGTAATATTGACCCAGTTTTTCATTTTCCAGTTTATGCCGTTCTTCGACGTTTAACAGTGATTCACTTATATGTGTTATCTGCCGTCTGAAACATGAATATTTTGAAATTGATAACACAACACCTAAATGTATCAAGATTCATTAAATAATCTTAAAAATTCAACCTATAGGAACTCTCCATCAATTCAATTTCTTTTTCATAATTTTCTTTTAATATGCTAATAATTTCTTCTAATTGATTTTTTCCACTCTTTGCCGATTTTTCATATGTTTCATTATAATTATAATTCGCTTGACTATAGTCTCTATCTCTGCTGGCACCACTCTCATCCATTGGATATGGAGGCTTAAGAAGTAACTGCAATATACATATATTTATCATAAAAACATCATTAAACTAACACACTAATGTACAAATAAGAATGTTTATTAATAAATAAATAAATACTTCAATATGTTTGTTGATTCTTTGCTGATGTTCCATGATGATACTTTGCAGTTGGGTTCTATGATCTGACTGTCCTTTTAAAATACTATTCAATTGTTCTTTGTGGGCTGAAACAACCTCCCGTTGAACTCTGCGAGATTCTTCCTGTCGTTCTATAACAATAAAAAACATATTTTTAGCACTTTGCAACATTTACATCTCATTAAAACCAAGAATTTACCATGCATTGCTGCTAATCTTTCTTCTTGTGCTTTCATTTGCAAAGCAACCAACAAATGAGACTCCTGTTGCTGTAAACAAATGGCTGCACTCTGTTGTTCAATATCCATATTGCTAGATAATCCAGTCAATTGGTTATTGATATAATCTGGCATTACAGGAATTTTAACATGAATATCCATTTCATTTAAAGTTTGATCTAATTTTCCATTTAAATTGACCTTATCTTCAATTTTGTTTGATTTTGCTTCAATTTCGACATTTTCTTTGGACTGAACTATCTTGGAGGAAGCTTCTTTGTCTGTCTTTTTCCCTTTTTTTTCAGTTTGAACCAATAAATCAGATAAAGTTTCATTTTTATCAGTACTTTCATCCAAAATATCATCACCAGAGTCTCCCAACAAGCCCAACCAATCAGTGTTTGCTTTTTGTCTTCTAGCCATAGCTCCAACTGTTTCTTTTTTCACTGTTTGTATTGGAATCCTAGGCTGATTTATTTGTTTTGAAGTTTCTTCTAATTCCTTGGATAACGGTTTATTTCTTGTGATGGATTCATTGACACCACCCCCAATTTCCTTTTTTAAAGGTACACTCTTGGAAGCAGTCGGAGTGTAACTGGTAGATGAAGTAGCTGTATTGTCTTTTTTTATTGCTACTGGATTTGATGTTCTTCCAAGCAATTCATCTAAACTCAATGATGTTTTTGTAGTCTTTTCTGACTTTTTCACACTACCAAGACTTGTAATTTCATCCGATAATCCGAGCTCATCTAAGAAATTCAACTCATCCCCAAAAGTGCTTTGTTTGCTTGTTTTTTGTACATTTGAAACATCATCTTTCTGTTTTTGAATATTGGAAGAAGTCACTGATTTTATTTCAACATTGGTTTTCTTTTCAACAACCGGCGTTGCAGTTTTAGATTCACCCAAACCAAGCCAATCATCTACGGGTTTTGTTTTTATTACACTTTTCAAAGAATCACTTTTAAAATCGTTTTGCTTTTGATCAGTTTCTAGTCCGAATAAATCGCTCTTTTTTACGCTTATACTCTGTTGCGGTTTCGGTTTCTGAGAACTTTTATATTTATCATCATTGAAGAAACTGTCATTACTATCGTCACTCAGTATGTCTCCCAAAGGATCATTTGCATCAAAATCCATTTGGAAATTCAGTTTGAACACAAATAAGTATTTTTATATCTAATAAACGTCACGAAAACAGACGTATAGATTTTATTTTATTGTTGAACACATGCCTTTCATCTTTGTGGACATCAACTGTTACTATGACTACAATTGAACCATACATTCAGAAGATTCTGTAGCTTAAAATTCATCTAAAATACAAAATTATGTTATAAAAATTAAGTTACAAAATATATACTTTATTACTTTTATATATATTTATATAAAAGTAATAATCATCTTTAAAATTTCATTAAATGCTATACGACTATTTTTACTTAAAGCTAACATCATCTGGAAGACTTTAATTTATAAATAAATAAACAACTTAGTATATTCTAAGCTATTTTAATTTCTTGAGTAAAATAATATTTAAAATTTTACATTATAATCACTGCAAAAAGGATACGCTTTATAAATAAAGGAAACCATAGAGCAATTGGGCTGCTTTACATACAGTAAAAGGTAAACAGATTATTCCGCAAAAAGCGATCTCGCACAAGTCACTAAAATCTCGATCTCGGAACATCTGACACTCGAGTTCTCTTTAGTATAATATTTCGCGTGGGTGTCTTTCGATTGATGAAATTTTTGGGATGTTCCGTGATCGAAATTTTAATGAAGTGCGCGAGATCGCTTTTTGCGGAATAATTACCGAACCACAGAAAAAATCAGGGGCGTCATTTGGGGGGGGGGGTGGACTATGTTTAATGTATTATTATGAATTACAATATTAAAATACTAAACCAACAAACCAAATCAAAAATTTTGATTTGGTTTGTTGGTTTAGTATTTTACGCCTCTGGTAAAAATTCATACACTGCTATGAAATGGTGGTTCGGTGATTACTAGTCAAATGTGAACCGGTCGCTCTAGATCAGTCACACGTGATCACCCATCACACTAAAACTGGTCACGAGAAAACTGATCACGAAAAAACTGGTCACACCCTAAAATCGGTCACGAGAAAACTGGTTAACCGATTTTAGGGTGTGACCAGTTTTCTCGTGACCAGTTTTAGTGTGACGGGTGATCTCGTGCGACCGATCTAGAGTGACCGGTTGTCCTGTGCCTGGTTCACATATGACTAGTAGTCCGTTTACCGAAATGGTAGCTTTCGGAATTGCTATTGCAAATATTCTTATTTATATTCTTTCAAACGATAAATTCTTTTGTACCTATACTTTTGTAACATTTTAAGTTCAAATTTTAAATTAAGGTCAGCGAAAAATTTCTATCGTTTTTATCATCTGTTGTTTTTAAATTAACTACTGAATAATTCGAACTATACCCCGATAATACAAACTGTACGGAATCAAATTTTGAAAGAAAGCATCACCTTCAAACCACCATCAATTCCCACCGTTCTTACTAGAAATTATATTAACTTAAATAAAATTGAATTTTATACAAATGCGTCGTAATTTATTGTTTGGATTGAAACAACAAACAAAGAAAACGCACCGCCATGTGTCATCGCGTTCTGGAACACTGGCGAACAGTTACCAGTAGCCCAATCGCCACCAAACGGCTGACATATGAAAAATTGACGTAAATGTTGTCATCCCGCGACAACATGGGTAAGCATATAGCGGGCGCTCCGCCCCCCGTCGCGCCCCCTCACTCCCCAAATCAGCTCCCAACATGTCTCAGCGACCGCGCGCCCCCATCAACTCGATTTTCGACACGTCGTTTCCATCTTGCAATTCACGTTTCACAACAATGCCACATACACTCGATCTCCATTCATCGATTATAAACACACATATCACACCTTGCAACAATTTAAATGTCTATTATTTTCATACACAAAAATATAAATTTTCATACATCAAAATTTATATTTTGCTTGTAATCATTGCGTACTTTAACCTATTGTATCAAAATTTCACACCATGTTGTGTGCATTCGTTTATCATATTTTATCTGTTTGTAAATAAATATTTAAATAATTCTGTTTAAATTGGTGTTAAATTGTTATCGAAGATTCCTTATTAAAAAATATATATTTCTTCTAATTGTACTTCTCTAAATTTAGCATCTTCTCAATGACTTATCTTTTGTAATAAAATTTATTATTATACAATTCAATACTCATTGAAAAACTTGACTTGAAATAAAATAAGTGGCTTTGGATCTCATAACCAGCAGAATAGACTAGCGGGTAGCATATAATGCTTTGAATAGAGTGGTCACGTGTTCAAATCCCACTGGTTTCTGCTGGCCAGACCTTGGATTTGTGACTCCAGGTCGATCGTTTCCTATCAGAGTTTGCCAATTTATCTGATTTTCATTGAAACGGTTCCAACAAATTGGCAACCTAACCCATTTTCTCGCGAAATCTCGAGTTTTCAGCAATCACGAATTTCCCTGAATTGTATACAATACTGCATATTTACAAATTTGACCATAAATGTCTATGGATATTAATTGATATGTATTTATGTACTTTGTATAATACTGATAGTATTTGTATCAAATATACAATCTTCCTGGCCAGGAAGGCGCATTAGGGTTACCTGTTAAGCCTTCCTGGTATAAATTAAAAGATAAAATAAAATAAAATAATGTTCACATCTAATTTTCAATCATTCAAGTTTTTTTCATTAAATTTTCAGAGTCAGAAAAGAGTGATATTTCCGAAAACTGTGATCCCAACTCGGTGCCCTCCGCCGAAAAGACGGCTCAGCCGACCGAAGAGTTAGACTGTGAGAATGCCAAAAAACCCAACAAAGCCGAAATAAAGACTATCGATGAATGCATGGAGACAGAACTCGGCAAAGTTAACGAAGAACGTGTAGACTTTAAAGTAGTATTCAATAAGAGTAAGTACGACATCACATTTGGATGGGACAAAACCATCAAAGAGCTTAAACTGCATCTGGAGGACATCATCGGCGTGGTGCAAAACGCTCAAAAGATCATGATCAAGGGAATGGCCAAGGACGAGATGACTCTCCGCACTGCCGGGATCATAAGCGGCTGCAAAGTTATGGTGGTCGGATCCAAAATGAACGACATCTTAGCCGTCACGAGCGTCAAACAAGTAACGAAACAACACATCAAACTATAAAACATGCAGACAAATACTATAATAACATATATAATTGTATTTTTTCAGCAATTCGCAGCCGATGAGAAGTCGCTCGGATCTACAAGCACTAAAGAACCGCTATGTGAGCAGAAGATTCACCGAAAAGTTTTAGACAAAGGTGTGCCACCGGATGCCATGCCTGGTATTTTAGGAACTAAAGTAAGACACATATAAAACTTGATCTTGAAATTCAAAATTGCTTTTATTATAATGTATTATAACATTCACAGGAGCCGTTGCCTCCGGTACCTTTGAGTGGAATGCTGAATAAACACGGTGGGAAAGTTAGACTTACGTTCAAATTGGAGCTCGATCAAGTGTGGGTCGGCACTAAAGAAAGAACTGAAAAATTAGCACTTACGTCCATTAAAGGTTCACATTGTTTGTATCATAATCGGCTATATGTATATATATATATAAGGTTTTGTTTAACAATGACTTATCATTTCAGGCATCACTTCGGAACCAATTAAAGGCCATGAACAATATCATATAATGGTTTGTTTAAGTTTATATAAAAAATTCGAGCAACTTTACCATGTTGTTGGTGTTTATGTTTAAACATTGTTTTTTTTAGGCACTTCAACTCGGTCCGACTGATGCTTCTCGTTACTGGATATATTGGGTTCCGGCACAGTACCTTGACGCAATCAAAGAAGCTATTTTAGACAAGTGGCAACTTTTTTAATTTTATTTAATTAATATTATTAATGCAACACAACCAATGACGTGTTATAAGTGTATTTAATTGAAAAAAATATATATATGTATGTATATCCACAGATTAAATTTAAAATTTCAATCTGTACCCTTCGCAAGACCAGGCATAGCCGTTTTATATGGAAAGGAAACCTAGTTGTTTAAGTATGTGTGTAAGAACTATTGTTAATCTTTTTTACAATTTACTTAATATAATGAAAGGAAACTCTCTTAAATGTTAAGATGTCAGAATATTACATGTCTACGTATATTCTCAACTGTGTGTACATCAAATATACATATATGCAATAGGTCATTACATTCTGTGAAAATATTCAATTATAATATTCCGAAGATTAATAATTGTTAACGGTGCTATCGATTATCTCTTTTATTCTCTCTTTAAACGATGTCATTACGATTTGTATAATTTGTGACATTTCGCACATGAATGTTCACAAGTGATCTTCAATTTGATTTGACTGTACTGAAAATTGAATTATTAACAATATATCAATATTTGTAAGATATTAGTCGTGTTTTGTGTGATAATGAGATGTATTAAAAAAAGATCTTTTTCTTTATTTCGATGTACATAATAAAACAAATAAATTGACTTCCAATAGTTTTATTTCAATTCCTACAAACACAGGTATGCATCGATTAATAAGATTTAAAACGCACATTCTTCTTATAAAACTTTATTAAAAGCTATGTATAATATATAAAATTTTGTAAAATAAAGATAAATATTTACATTAGTAATAATTTGTATAAATAATGTAGATTGGACGCAACAGTCCTAAATATATTTTGGCAAGATATAAGAAAATAAATTTGAACAATCAGGATTTCATGTTAAAGTTTTCTCTTTTTGGCATTAAAATGACTATAATAGCACAGTGTAAAATTGAAATTACACCTCAAATTTTCCTTTTAGAAATTTATAATCGATAAACTTTCATTAGAATGTTTCGCTTTGATATTAACACGTTTATGTATTTTATAATTTAACATTAATCCTTTAGAAAGAAGACAGGCGAACATTTTTTTAATAATTCTTGACTAGGTTTAATATGACACACAAAAAAAGTAAATTGCTTACATATAACAAACGATTTTAAGAATAATTCACATTATTCTACTCCTCTTCATATAAAAATAGCTCGTTCATATACATATTTACAATAAAAAGCATAAACGAGCTTCATATTGGAGACAGTTCGAAAAACAATTTGTATAAAATATGTACACGTCGAAATACAACAATATGTATGTTTATAATTTAAAGCTTTCAATTCCGTCAATACTATATGTCTAACAAATAATTTATGTAGTTAAAAACACAATATATCTACTATATTCTATTAAAATATAAATAAAAACGGTCCTGTTAAACAATATAATAAATAGAACAGATCTTCAATAAAATACAATTTTGAAATTAAAAGTACATATGGCAAATCTTACACCGAGATTGAACAGTCCGAATTTTTGTATAAAATTGGAGGCACTTAAAAACTTTATTTACAATAAAATATATCTTCAACATACATTTGTAAAAATCTTATCTATTATTATTAATAAAATATTGTCTAATTTATGGCAGATTATTATATGTACATACATACCTATGCAGTGTATATTTTTCAATACTGTCATAAAAGAAAAATAAAAACCGATGAGCGTTTTGTACTAAACATCTATTTCTTCAACGTACAAAAACGGTACACAATACAAAGTTGACACAGCATATTACAATATTAGACTAACATCTAATAAGTACAGCTTACACAACAATATGTCCGTTTTGCACGTTTACAATATAAAATATATATTAATTTTAATAACAACAAACAAAAAATAAAAATCAATAAAGAACGGTTGAAACAATTCTTCAACCGATAATATTGAACTCGTGAGATACATTGTTTAGTACGAAATCGAGTCAGTCGATAAAATAATCTAGCCATACTCGGACTGCACTGTAAGAGAGAATTGTCCCGAAGGAATATGAGTAGCGTGATACCAGATACGGGTATCTAAAAGAACTGAAATGTAAAATAAATATTGTAAAATACAACGGAAAGCATTACGAATAAATTTCATACAAAGACTATTATATTTACCAGCGTCTCCCGGTTCGACGTAGAATTGAAAAGGTTTACATATGTGATCGCATTCAGGTATCGGTGCCAAACTCCACGTTTTGTTTCCTTTAATTTGCCCTTGCCACATAAGGCGCGGTATATAATCCAACTAAAAACGACATAAACACTTATTATTACTCGGATATCAAATGATATAATCAAAATAAGTAGCACTTACGTGCATAACTGCACCCAATTCGTAGCCGAAAAATATATTTTCAGAATTTGGCAACTCGGAATCCTCGGGCAGGAATTCAGGATATGTATAATATTGTCTGATTATGGCCAGGATGTCCGGATGGCAATTCCCCCTGAAACAATAGAGTGATTCATATGAAAATACAATATACAAATTGAAACATTAATCAAATCGATGACGAGTCACTTACCATCCGACGTACCACGGATCTTCACCTTCGGCATGGTTGGCTCTATCGTCAGACATAGCGAACACGTCTCTCAAAGAAAAGAGATCCGATTTGAAGTTCAAAAACTGACAACCTTCTTCGACGCTTTCGTACGCACCATTCGTGTGTTCGTATAAATTTTTGAACATATCGTAGCTGAACTTATGCATCGCCTTCCAATGGGATACGGCACCTTTAACTATGATCGGTCCCGATGAATACGCATATTGCTGCAAGGCAATCAATAATTAGCGTTCATTTGAAAATAGTGTAGAATTACGTATGTATAATAACATACCTTGAAGTCTTCTCTGGATATGTTGTGCAGGATGAGAGGCTCGGTGACTCCCTGACAGAAGGAGCAGTCCGAGAGCGGCCTGGTCGCTTCCCAGACTAGATAGTTGTTGGGCAGGAGGCAGCGAGCGGCCGTCACTTGGTCGAAGAGTCCGGAGAGAGAGCCGGTGAAGGCTGCGGCAGCCACGGCGACGGCCACGGCCACCGCGATCGTCAGTGAGCAAGCGAGCAAGCCTCGAGTGCGAGTGAGAGTGCGAGTGAGAGTGCGAGTGCGCCTCCATGCCCGGGAGCCCCGCGGGGGTAACGCCGATGGCAGCCCCCGCTTCAGGCGCTCCGCCCTCAATCCTGCGGCGACGGCGCGCCCCTGCAGCCGCCGCAGTTCGGTCCGCAACCACTCATCGCGAGTGACACACATCGCGAGCCGCGAGCCGCGACCGATCCACTGACAGCCGACACACAACACTACTAACACTGAATTGACACTTCGCCTTACTACTACCAACTGTATCGTTTGGCGCAAAAAATTCCGATTTGTAACAAAAATAATTTCAATTATTGTCTATGTTGTTAAACGTAGAGGGAGATTTCGTAAAATTAGAATTTTATTTTTCATTGCAGTCGTCCATTTAAAATTTAAGATTAATAAATTTATTATTAAATTTGCTTCTCGCTACTAAGTAGTGGCGGCCTGAGATGTGTGTCGCCCTTTTTAAAAAAATGTCATATAAACGAAAATATAATTAATAATGTTTTAATAAAAGTAATAAGTAGAGGTAGGATATCCAAGGTGCCGCTCATTGTTCCATTGTTGTAAATCCTTTGTAAAAAAAGTTCGGCAAACCTTTAACAATGCATTTACAACATTTGCACAATACACGGCCCCCTCAGGGTCCGGTGACTAGTAATAAGAATGCACCGCCCTTAGCCGCTGACTAGCTTATACCCACAAGACGTTCCTGTAGCTAAACCATTTTATTAAATAATTTTCAATTCATTTTCTTTCGATACAATTAGTCAATGAAAATCATTTTTATCGAACAGAGAGATAATTAGAAACCATCACCGTAACTAATACGTAAGTGGGGTATTATCAACAATGTGGGCTTCGGTGCAAAGCTTGAAAATTATGCCTCTTCTTTTTTTTATAAACACGATACATTCGGAATTTTTATATATAAACATATCTTTTTATATATAAACATAAAATTTTATATATTACATTTATATATTATATAACACATTCGAAATCTTTTATATATAAAATATATTTAATAATCATTGGGATGCTGCAAATTTAAAATCATATATGGGAATTTTTAAACGGTTTAAAAATAAAAAAATATCCTATATTACAGTTTAATTTAAATTATTTTTTCTCAAAAAGACCCCTCGGAGTTTTGTGCCTGGGTGCGATTGTACCAGCCTGCACTGTTCAATAAAAACCAACTGATATATCCAGTGGCGGATCAACTAAATGGGGGCCCCCAGGCACATTTCAAATTTAAGGTCACCCACTTCGAAAAAATCGTTTTATTATAGCTATTGTTGCGTGGTGGTTTCCAGGATCGGAGTGAAAGACGCAGTGTTGCTATAGAAAAGGTTTAAGGTCTGTTCATACCCAGTGCTGGTTTTAGGGGGGGGCTGGGTCGGGCGGTGCCCAAGGGCGCCAAATAAGTTAGGGCGCCGCTCGATGCGCCAAAGGCGCTTTAAAATTAAAATTAGAGTGTCAAAAGCCGTATGAAATTTATAATTAAAGCGCCAAAGGCGAAATTTTTTTCTAAGTAAAAATATAATTTAAAAATACCTGAGGGTGCCATTGGGAGTAAGGCCGGCACTGTTCATACCTATCCAGCACGACCCGAATCCTGCAAGTACGGACAGTATTCTTTAGTACATTCTATATGGACGCGCATGAATGCGTTAATGCGCATGTGCGAATGGAGTATGAATACGTCCATATAATGTACCAAAGAATACTATCCGCACTTGCAGGATACGGGTCGTGCTGGATAGGTATGAACAGACCTTTATTCGTCTGCTATCGTCGACGATCCCGGTCCGAATGCCTTCCAATTCAAGAGCGATCCATATTTATACATATTGGGCTCAACAAACTATTAGTAAAATAATCTTTCAATTTAATAATCAAACTAAACTAAAAACACATAGGTTGACGATTGAAATGATTGAAGATTTTGAAAAGGAACGCCATGTGTTGTGTGGTTGTGGTTAGGGTTTCTGACCCGGGTCGACCCGGGACAGACATTCCCGGGAATTCACGGAATTTTTCTTGTCCCGTGTCCCGGGAATTCTTATCTTTAATCCCGGGAATTGGATTTAAAGAAATCTTGAAAACATACAACATTTTCACGACTGCACGAAGAGAAATAATAAATCAAATACACAAAGAATCGTAAAATAATCTCAAAAATTAAAATTTAAAATTGAAAATTCTTTAAATGTTGTAATAATTGCGAATGTATATCCTACGGTGAAACTATTATGAAGTAAGTATATCCTTCTTGTATTGACGATTCCACAATGGAAGAAACTCATTTAGATTCGGATGAAGATGAAACAATGTGTTTGACGATGAATGAAGAATTGAATAAGGAGTTATCAAAGAGGAACATACAAAATAACGTAAATAAAAATAACCTCGATTTTAAAAAATAAATTAAAATATACATGCTGACAGGAGAAAAAACCGATAATTTAAAAAAAGAAGAGGTTAGTAAAAATTATTTTCGTCCCTTTTAACAATAAAACTGTGGCGGCTCGCTATACGACATGGTCGAGTTTGGTTACCTTCCTGTGAGTGGGGACCAACTCGGCTGGGTTCGGAGAGCGGCTACTCACTCTGCCTTCAGCTGTCATAAATAAAACACGTGCATTAACATGCCAGTCGTCTCGTTCGTTCATCCCCCATAAAACCATTGCTGAAAATTTTTGTACCAAATCTAGAATTAGACTTTCGGATTCTCATTTAAATATTTTAGTATTCTTAAGAAGCTACTTTAAATAAGTTCACTTTTATAATTATATTTTTGTAAATAATTAATTATATTTTTAAAAAATATATTAAATTGAAAAAAAAAATTTTTTTACATGTGTCCCGGGATCCCGGGCACCGTCCCATGTCCTGGGAATTGAAAAAGTCCGGGAAATCAGAAACCCTAGTTGTGGTGGGGTGTGGTGGCGAAGTGTGCGGCGGCGTCCGGTGGGGTGGCTGCAGTGTTGGCGCCCAGTGTTGTTGTCGGTTGGTGGTTTGGCGCGGTCGGTTTGTTTGTGTGGTGGTGGAGTAGAGTGTAGTGGAGTGGAGAAGCAGTGCGGTGTAGAGCGGCCGAGAGCGGGGTGGCGCGAGGGCCAGTGGAGTGCAGTGCGGGGCGCGGGGTGAGGCAAAGTGGCGGGGGGCGCGGCGGCAGCGGTGGGGGGGGCGGCGGGGGGCGGAGGCGCGTCTCGGCCCCGCCGTCACAATCCCGAGCGCGAGCCGGCGGCGGCGGCGGCCGCAGCGGCAGCAGCAGCAGCAGCGGCAGCGGCAGCGGCGGCGGCAGCGCGCGCTCACCCCATGCACGCTGACCACGAACTCTTCCTGCAGGCCTTCGAGAGTTCGTATTCACCCATTCATTCACTCACCTACTCTCCCTCTCCCCCTCTCCCCACACACGCTCTCGCTCGCACACACACACACACACACACGCCAGTGACAGATACAGAACCTCAAACCGAATCTTTCCCATCTCACCAATTTGCACCTCTATATATATACTAGTGTAGGGCCCGTTGATTTCAACGGGTGGTTTCGAAAAGAAATTGAAACTCGAATAAAAATAAAGTTAAAGATATGGAATCGACTGGTTTCGGAAAGACAAAGGCACAAAAAATGAAAATTATGAAAATAATGAAAATAATGAAAAAAATGAAAAAAATGAAAAATATGAAAAATATGAAAAAAATGAAAAAAAATGAAAAAATGAAAAATATGAAGAAAAAAAATTGTTCCCCATACTGGTTGATCATAAGAAATCGGAAATCGAAAAAGATTGTCGACGAAAGCCGAAGATACGCGAATGATTGGTTCCCCATACTTATTTTTATTTTTATTTTATTTTATTTTACATATATACCAGGAAGGCCTTACATGTAAATCCCAATGCGCCTTCCTGGCCAATTACAAATACAAATGCAGCATTTTTATTACAAGTCGTTGAATTGCGAGACACTGAAAAAACTTGCAAATTAACGAGACATCTATGAATTGTACATAAATTTTTAATGTACATCAATCAAATTTCAAATAGTGGTGACATAGTAGGTAGGAAGGATTTTTAGCCAATTTTTTTTTCCGGGAACCGTTTCAACAATGAAATCAGAGAAAATTGGCAAACTCTGATAGGAAACGATCAACCTGGAGTCACAAATCCAGGTCTGACCAACAGCATACTCTGAAAAATTCATTTTCATTCAGGGATAGAACCCGGCACCTTCTTGACGGTAAGCAGAAGCTTAACGTCCGAGCTATGCTGCTGGCATAGGATAATCGAATATTAAGTAATTTTAGAGCGTTTTTTCTGTCGAGGCTGTAGTCTAATGGCTAGCGACCTGTTCTGGGCGAGGGGGCCTTAGTTCGATTCCATGATTTGGAATTTATTTTATTTTTCAATTATCGCTAAAATATAAATTAATTTCAATAATTTCAATTAAAAATATATATTTAATTGTTTTATATGAAAAGAAAAAAAAATGGTTCAAAACCTCGCTAAATGAAATTATTAAAATTACGTATTTTTATATGGCGAGAAGGAATATTTCAATTAATGTTTAAAAAAAAAAGGCGAAATGAAAAATTGGATTTGACGTGATGTCCGAGACCATTAGCTCAATTTAGATCCATATTCAGGCTATTTGGGGTGATCGGTTCGAGTCGCGACAAAGTCGTCTCGTCGAAAAATGAATTAATCGATTTTTATCGATTCGTTCATTATGTTCGGCGAGAGTTAGGACACACACACAGATTACCGTCTTTATATATATGATATATACAGTCTGTACGAATGTGTATTTTTCATTATGCATACTCGATTGTGGACGGTTATATCGTCGACGCTTTTGACGAATAAAATTGACCCAATTCGACCGAAAGGTCAACGCTGATAGACTCGTGAAGATTTCAGCTGTTTCGTTTCATTATTTGTTATTTATAACTGATATCTTTTTATAAGTATATTTTCCATATATTATTTATTTATTTAACATACTTGGGAGAGGCGGCAAAGTCTATAGACTCGAGGGGTTTAATTTATACATACAGTGTACTCCTGATTATCCATGTTTGAAAAATATTAATTATTTTTTTAAATTAATTAAATCATATTCTTATATGATAATGAGACGCACCGATTGATTGCGACCTTAAACATGCGTGTTATCTGAAACAAATTATGTCACACAGAAATGCTTTTCGTTCCCTTTTTAAATGTATTTTACTATTGCGTCAATTCTTTCAATCACTTTTGATCATCGAAGAAGTATTCAGAGCACTTTTTTATTATCAATTAATTTGTGTGTGAAATTATTTTCTTTACTGTTAACTCGAAAATATTTCAGATTCACATTCACATACCTGTTCGAAATATAGTTAAACAAAAAAATAATTTAGGTCCTTCGAAACGAAAAAGTATGAAAATGTCAAGATGCGAAGATTTGGTTTTGCAACTATACTCGTATAGTTAAATCAAAAATGAGCAGAAGAAATACCAATTAGCGGTCAAATGTGTATGGAAACAGCCAAGTTTTTCCATAAAAAATTGGGATTAGTAAATATGTAACTTCAATGCTTCGTCTGGTTGGTTGACTAGATTTTTTTTATATTTTGGCAACAGTAGTACTAACTATAGGTACTAAAGACCACACATCTGCTTAACTATAAGCTTTTTTCTTAATAAATAATGTGTATTAAAATTATGAAACAAAAAATTGTGTTGTTAATATGATATTATACTCATAACCAAGTCAAAATTTGACGATTCGGATTATACGTGTTTTTCAATTATCCGTACCCTCCCTCCCTAGCATTAGCCCGGATAATCGAGAGTGCACTGTATTTGTAAATTAAATGAGAAAAAAGTAAAGTACATTCAAAATGACAATATTAAAATAAAAATATATATAAGAGAGAAACAGAAATAAGATATTGGGAAAAAAGAATTACAGAAATCCTTTAAGTTTAATAAAAAATACATCAAGTTTATTCTTAAAAATATTGAGGTTGTCAGAAATTACAATATCATTGGGAAGACTATTCCAAACTGAAACCACTCGCTCTGTTTGAAAAGAAGGAATCTCTGATCAATTTATTAGATTTTTCTTTTTGGAGTATAACCGAGTGACCTCTGGGGTGAGTGTTTTCGTTGAATGTAATAAGATTGGACATTTGACATTTATAATGATTATTTAGTATTTGAAAGACTTCAATTAAGTCGCCTCTTATTCTTCTCGTCTTCAGTATAGTGAGACTCATTCTTTTCAATCTTTCCTTATAAGACAGTGAATTAAGTTCAGAAGGAATCTTTGTAATTCTCTTTTGAACCCTTTCAATACATGTAATATATATTTTTTAAATGAGGACAGCATATGCTAAAAGCGTATTCTAGTTTAGGTCTGAAAAAAGAGCTGATGTAATTGATGTTGGACGCAATTGTTGAAATGGTTGTTTATTTTGTAAGAAAGATTTGGAGAAATATATAAAAGATTTTTGAAAGATATATTATATGTACTCTGAATTGAAACCAATTTTTATATACAGTAGAACCTCGATTATCAGGACTGGATAATCAAAAAAATCACAATTGACAGGGAAAGACGTGTGCATTCAGTATGAATGATTTTTATTTGTCTACATTTACATATATAATGACATGAAGATCAATATTAAGAAATTCAATTATGGATTTTTGCTTAAAGTTAGCTGTTCTTTTTGAAGCTGCCAAATTGCAAATACTTTTCATGCAATAGTGGACCAGATATTGGCTGTCCGGACGATTGTCTTTGAATGAACCACATAAAAAATACACTCTTGGACTTCTTCATTTCCTTATTTTTTCATAACCTTACGCTCTAAACTTCCATCTTCTGACATTAAAGAATCAGTAAACTTGATAGTTTTTTTTATATCCAAAATCGTTGAAGTTCCAACCCCATATTTATTTGATTATAAACGTCCTAAGACACCAATTTTTTAAAACATTGATTCTAATTTGTCTTTAAATGATAATACAACACGTTTTTTTTTCCATATTGGTAATATTAAAAATAAATATTTAAATCGAGATCAAGTTTCCAAGAAACAAACATCCTTTGAGTATTGAATTTTGAAGACAACTGACTCATTTCTCCTTATTTTCGAATTTTTATGTTATGCATTTCAAAGCAGCAAAATCGTAAAATTTGTGTTTGTTTTGAACAATCTGGATAATCGAGGTTCTACTGTAAGCTTAAAAACTTAGTCTGAATATATGAGTCATACATAGAAAGAATCAGTAGTCAATTTACAGTTAAATGAAATTGAAATTTTATATCGTTAACTAAAACATATAGAGTCCAAAATGTGTATAAACACTTGGCTTTAAATTCGTACAAAGAATTAAGACTTTTAAATAAATAAAATTAACCAGCATATTATGCTTTCGAACAGAGTAGTCACGGTTCGATTCCCACTAATAGTTGCTGGCCAGACCTTGGTTTGTGACTCCAGGTCGATTGTTTCTTATCAAAGTTTGCCAATTTTTCTAATTTTTATTGAAACCATTCCTGTAAATTGACATCTCGTTTCCGATCTCTCTTGCAAATCTCAAATTATGAGGTTGATTTATATAATAAAATGCTAAAAATAAAAAATAAATAAAGACTTTAATTAGAGGCTTTGCTAAGCAATGCAAAATTGAGACTCTTCTGTTTACATTTCCATAATTGAGTTGAGGTCATCTTTATTACATTCCTCTTATCTTCTAATGCTTTTGGAACATGCTCTCGCTGAATCCTAACCTTTCACAGATTAAACAAAATTGTATTTTCCAACTGTGAGTCTGGTTTGTTATCTAACAAACAGATAATCCTCCGCACGATCCAGGCATTCTTATAATATATCCAAGCTGACTTGATTATGTGTTTTCAAGTATTCCATCACTTACGAATCATCATTTCTGTTAACTGGATGTATCTGGCACTAATAGATATCCAATAAATAAAGCAGTCCCTAAAATACATTTACATATACTAATGAAAATAAAAGCATTATAAACGTTTATTGTATTACATATATTTTTGTCACTTTTTTTAATGACATTTTAAACTTTTCAGAGCCCACACAGATATACAGATTTCTACGTACTCGGAATATGCTATCAGTGAGTTATATACATATCATTTGAAAAATATGTGTACTTGTATATATTTTTCTTTTTCAGTTGTCCTCACAGTTTTGTTCGTTTTCTTCCAGCCAATATTCTTAAACAGGACTCTATCGTATATGAAACAACGAATGTCCCGTACTAACAAATCCAGGGAAGGCTTCAAAGTGGACTCTTTGTTAGAAAAGACCATAGAGAAGAATCGAAATGATATGGCGCCGCACTGCTTGGGAGGATATATGACGTTGACATTCTTAGGCTTCTATGATAAGGGTCTCGACGAGACGGAAGAATATCAGGTCAAAGTAGAAACTCTGCTGTTGAAAATATGTCATAAGAAACGAAAGGATAGCTCGTCGGCCATCGTCGAAGTTTCGGCAAGTCTATTTTTATTTTATATCCATAAACATTTATATAATGGTCAATAAGTTTGAAGGAGTTTATATATGTATGTAAACGGGAAAATTTACCCAGTTTTGATATATGTATGTAGTTAACTTATGGTTGCTTGAGTAGGTCGGCAGCTGCTCGGTACCGTTGAATCCTTCGTCGTCGGAACCCCCCGCCATGGCATCAGCCGTAAGCATATCTAGTGAAACTTTCAGTCCATCCCAAGGTCCCAATGTTAAATCGTACATGCTGCTACTCCGAGTAACCGTCCAGAAACCTCAAAATGTAAATAGAACCAACGAGCTAAGGAACGGTGAAAGCGATGGTAAAAATTTTACACCTCTTCCGATTTTGCGACTTCCTAATTCTGATTATGATTGGTAAATTTTTGTTTTAATCTTTCAGAACCAGCCCACAAGAGACTAAAAACTGAAGAGGTGCGTTTGTTGGGAAGCGAGCTTATTGTTTACGATAAACACAACCGTTGCCTTCTCAGTGGCGGGGAATATGATTTAGTGCTTCACGACGTCTCGCCCAGTGTGCCTATCATACGTTCTCCTCATAAAGCCTTAACCGCTCATTGGGAGACCATTCCCGAGGTTCACAATGCGCTTATCGTCTTTTATGTCGCACGCGTCGTCACATAATGCTTAATGTACAATTGATGTATTGCAGGATACGAACGTGCCAGCGGAAAATAATCCATTCGATGTGTTTAGCATTAGACCGACGCTGAAGTTGAAACTGAGCTGGAGCCAGGAACCGTCCAACGGCTTAGTGACCAGACCTCGACCGTTCCAACAGCGCATAGAAAATAGTGAGGATTGCAAGACTGAATCGAATAATTCTAATAAGGAGAACAATAGACCTGTAACGGAAAGTTCGAAAATGAACACTCTTTTGAAACAGAACGGATGTGACGTATCAAAATGTAGTTTATTGTTTTTATTATATAAATGTCGCGACTAATATATGTTATTATCGTTTGACTTTTATACCATTTTTTTTTTTTCGTTTTCAGCCAATGATAAAATGACGACAAACAATACAAAATCCGACGGTGCAAACGGTTCGCAGATTATTTACCAGTTCCTATATAATAATAATTCACGCCAACAGACGGAAGCGTGTGAGGATCTCCATTGTCCGTGGTGTTCTCTCGACTGCGGAAATCTTTACTCTTTGTTGAAACATTTGAAATTATGCCACTCAAGATTTTCTTTTGCATATTCTGTAAGTTGTATCTATTTTACAAGAGTATATTCTATTCTAGAATTTTCAACTATCCATTTAAGAAAGACTATTCATTTCATAATTAGTGCATAGCAAATGTGTGCGCAACTCTTAGGGTGAAATCACACAGAGAGGCATGTGCCATGCGGTTTATTTTTAGATACTTTTAAAGATGCAAAAAAAATGCAGCACGCCTAGCACATATTCATGGCACACAGTGATATTTTGTCCTTGTATTGATATAAGCTTGACAGTGATTGATAACGGCTAATCCCATATTTGAAGAAATGTAGACGAAACTTGTCGAAATAATAAGATCTTACGAATTAACAATTAACTGGGAACGCCTTTTTTTTTACTCGAAGCCAGGACCGCATACTGTGCCGTTCATCTCTATATATAATCGGATTTCATTGGGAATAATGGTAAGAACACTCTCATAAGTTTGACACGCTACGTGCTTGTGGTTTCGAGCTGTGATGGGCGTATCTTCATATCATTGTTAAATCGTACCTTATCATTTCGATTAGTTTCTCCGACATTTCTTCAAATATAAGAATCATTGTCAACCTATATCGATACAAGGATAAAATATCACAGAAAACACTTTAAGAAATTACTTTAATGGGCATAGATAGATACAAATTCGTCCAAACTTTGTCTAAGCCCTAATTTTGCTATCGATCGTTTTAACAACACTTTAAACACCTAAAAGGCCTACCCTAGATAATGCAAAATACTAATAATGACAGTAAGATAAACTGGTTTTACTATTAGCTGGATACCTTCATATTTACCCATGCTATTATTTTTTTACAGAACATGCATCATGGTGCTCGAATAGACGTATCGATAAATGAACAGTACGATGGCTCTTATGCTGGATCTCCTCACGAAGCCTGCGGCATAACAGGCATTGGTGGTAGCGGTGGAGGTCCCGTTCGCCGTGTACCCCTGACTCACATTCTAGTCTGTCGTCCGTTAAACCGACGACCACAGAAAGTTCCTCATTCCAACAATTTAGCCGAATTCTTGGAGAGTGACGACAACGAGCTCAACGATACTCAAAGGCCATACATTACCGGACACAATAGGTAAAATGGATTTTGCATTTAAGTATATACACGAGCATATTCAATTTGAGTATTTTCGTTCAATGTGTTTGTACTTTTCAGATTGTATCATCACACGATTACGTGCCTGCCGATATATCCTAAAGAGCTTGAATTGGATTCCGAAGAGGAAACGGACCCGCTTTGGTTGCAACAAAAGACTATGATGATGATAGACGAGTTCACTGACGTCAACGAAGGCGAAAAGGAGCTGATGAAAATGTGGAATCTTCACGTCATGAAGTACAACTTTGTTGGGGATTGTCAGATACCGGTTGCGTGTCAAATGTTCTTGCAATTGCGAGGCAAGGAATTGCACGAAAAGAATCTCTATAGGAATTTCGTCCTGCATTTATGCTCGTTGCACGATTTCGGTTTGATAACGTCGGTAGTTTTTTATCAAACGGTGCAAATACTGATACAAATGTTGGCCGAGAACACGACGGCCACGCAAAAGATGCGCGAAAACATACTGATGCAGAGGGAGAATTGGAAAGAGATTGGCGTACATCAGCAGACACCATTAGTCGACCAAAAGTCCAATCCAGTCGTGACCAAATCAAATTTCAATGGAGATTCCTCTCCCGCCGTTAGAAGAAAGACCTCGTCGATTCAAAACACGAATAGAACAGTAACGTCTAATTACAATACTCAATCTCCGTCGACCAGTAATGATGCCAAAAGGAAGGCAGAAACTCCGTCAACGTCGGCGAATGTTTTTGAAATTCCTCAGCGCAGGAAGAGTGTCTTGACGGTGTCCAACGCCACGCCGACTACGAGCAAAAGTGCACTGCCTTCGAACACTCCTCAATTGCCTCTTAGAAGGAAATCGGCAGGCGGCAATCCAACTATGTTGAATCAAAATAGAAAAAGACTGTCACTGCAAGAGAGAAAAAATTCAACGTGATCTGTGTAGCGTATTTTATTCTTTTAACTTTTGTTATACCAATGTGGTCTTTATTTATATATAAATATATATATATACAATACATTGATATAAGTAATGATGGGTGTCTTGATGTCATTGATTCGTATTTCATAAACACGATTTTTCCGATATGTCAATATCTAATGGAAAGGGTGCATTTTTGATGATGCATTGGTGTTTCAATTCAACTTCACTCACAATATTTTGTTTTTACCAATCTTAATCATAAAATCAATCCATTACTATTTTTATAAATTTGTAGGGTTTTTTAAGTCAACATTATTTGTAAGAAATGAACTGATACGGTTATTACGATGACTTCGTTATATAATTAGTTCAATTTTTCACAGCTTTATTTTAAAAATCACTTTTGTGATTTTGCATCATGAACTTTTAGATAAATTTACAAACGAGTGTTCGACGTATATTTCAGTACAATTTTGCTGTTTCAATTATTTTCTAAAATTCATTTTTTTCTTGTGTTAAGTACTTAACAAAATTTGTTCTATTAACAGTTGGTGTTTTTTAACTGCTTTTATTTATATTATTATTATGCATGTGACGATTATAATGCATTTATTTAACTCCTCATCACTGCACAAGATCACCCCAACACTCCGCACTGTTGATCTCTCTATGCATTCCCGTCGTTGAGGATCTTTTCCTTACTTTAACCCCCAGTCCTTCAAATCTGTTCACTGCCATTACAGCACGACATATTGTCAATACTTTTGCATAAATTTTTTTTCCTAAAAACTATTTAGGATTTATATTATTTTACTATTCATGCTTAAACAACGTTTATGTAGTTGATCGCTGAATCAATATTTTATTACTCTGTGCATGAAGCTAAGTTTTAATTGTGTATAATTTGATATTATACATCTTATTAGATATGAGAAAAAGCATAGTCATTTACTATTAACTTTTAGTTAATTTTCTCTAGTGTTTTGTTTTGATATCCAAATTTATTAATTGATTTTTATTATTATAAAAAAAATGTTAGTATTGTATTTATACTTTGACTTTTTGAATTTACAATCAATTTTGATATACAAATTTTATTTGTTATGTGAAATATGGTTTATTAAAAAATTACTTATTGTTCATGACGAAAAAATTATGTATTTAGTCGCATAGGATCACATTTTGTTATCTATGTAAATGTTATTATTTTTCTGATTCAATCAAACAAATAAATACACACTATTGAACAAAATAATACAATTATCGTTTTATATTTTTATAACGTACATATTATGTGTATTTAGAATGTTCCTGATGTAATTTTCCACAATACTAACTCTTTAACCCGATCATATTTAAAATATTGGGGAAAATCAACGGGAATTTGTTCTATCGTCCATTGATGTTTCAAATTTCTACAATTACATTTTTCTAACAAACTCAGGAATGTCTCGTAGCAAGGTGCCACCGATTCCAAATCGGCGACTGTAAAAACATATCTCTTCTCCAATGCAATTATTATGCTCTTAGTTGGTGGAGTATTCAACAGTTCCTCCAAGATCTTCATGAACGATTCAGTCAATCTATCGTCATATATAACTAAAAGAAATACAATACATACATACATTAATCGGGCATTGCATAATATCATATAAACATTTGATATTCGTATTTACCGTCAGCGGCAAAAACCAAATTCACTGATGACAATTCCCTTTTTATACTGTCTGAGAATTCTTTGGTGAAGTCTAACTCGGTAACTACAACGTTCGATTTGAACATGTTTTCGTTCCTCTTCACGTTCACCTTGATCAAATCTAAAATTCCTCCAATGTTAACATCTGCAATGAAAAATTTGTTGAGCAACTGTTTGATCTGTCTGCAAATGTTTCGGTGTACAAAAATACAACACATTATTATTCATAGTACCTGTGCATATAACTCTCTTTGCGTACATGGCTGTCACAAACGAAGACAGACCAGTACCCGCACCAACTTCCAGCAATGTCGTATCGGACAATTTACCCGCATGGCCCCAATGCAGAGCGAGATCAGCTAAAAGCAAAGCGCCCCTCCATACTTGCAAACCAACCAGGGGAAGAACCGTGCTTATGCTATGTTCTGAAAAATTGTAATGCAAATAAAATTATACCAAAATACTCAGTGGTTGTATTTATGTTAAACACCGAGAGGTTGCCGGGTTCAATCCCATGCTAATCTTTAATGCTGCTGGTCAGACTTGGATATTTGTGACTCCAAGTCGGTTGTTTCCTATGCGAGTTTGCCAATTTATCTGATTTCATTGTTGAAACGGTTCCCCCATCAAATTGGTAAAAACCATCCTACTCACTGTGTCACCACTATCTGAATTGAACTTATGTACACTGAAAGTCTAAATAAATAAATACGTAAATATATTTCTTTATAGATAAATTAATTAATAGTTATATTCGAGTATTTCAGCATTTCAAAATTCAGCGATGTAATAAAAAATTTGCAATGTTTGTAATTGGCCAGGACGGCGCATGGGGGTTTACCCGTTAGGTCTTCCTGGTATACATCTAATATATAATTTCGAAAGAGACTTTGTATGTGTGTAAGGTTTAAAGGTTTGGGTGGGATCATCGAAAACAAATCAGTTTCGTTCATCAAATCAAATTGATATCGTTGAATATTATTTTTTTTCGATCCAAATAAACTTGATAAAAAACAAATTAATGTTTACTATTATGTAGATTGTTTTGCCATGTTTAAGCTGTACTAGTATATCTATGTAAAATAGAATAAAATAATTTTCAGTAATAAAGTGAATTAAAATTAAATTCATTTTCAGACTTTTGTCAGTGTCAATACTTTCACTATTATAATGGATAACTTTTTTAAAGCGCCTAAAAACATTAACGAAATACCCTAATGTGCTGCTAATTTAAATCATTAAGATTTTTAATACAAACGCTTAGAACGTAATGGTATTCTATTTGAGTAATTATACCATTAAAGTAAATTAAGATATGAAAAGTAATAATACAAATCGAAGAAGCAATCAATACGTAAATTTCAGTTGTATTTCTAAATCTGAGAGTATTTCATACATTGCATTCACACCCACCCCCTGAATTTTAATAATAATTGTCTAATGCGTGCCCACGTACGTGCGTGTGAATGTTCGTTAACACGCTTCGTCTCTCTTTCTCCCCTTGTAATCGTATATCGTGGAAAGAGGCGCGGCAAATAATAATTTTTAAAATTTAATTAATGTTTTTGAAAAAAAATATCGTATTTCATATTTATTCTTTTGTTTATGTCGGTCGATCAAATGGAGTGCACAAGTATGTGCACACAGGCCACTAGTATATTATAATTATGAGAATCGTGTCAAGATATATCTTACGATCGTGAATGCATTATTTGAACGCCTTGAATTTCATACATACTTAACTTAATTTGAAAAACAACAGTAAAAGTATTTTTTAAAACGCTTGGTGTGAGTGCCTGTATTTTCTCACACCAAAAATTAGGGACATCATACATATCTAATATATAATTTCGAAAGAGACTTTGTATATATGTATGTATCAGTGGCGTGCGCTGAAATTCTCTCTCTTTTTGTCGTGCAGCCTTACTTAATGTGCACGAGCAGGATACAAGAGGAACAGGCTGTTCCTCTTGTATCCTGTTCGTGCACATTAAGTAAGGCTGTACGACAAAAAGAGAGAATTTCAGCGCACGCCACTGGTATGTATGTATGTATTGTTCGTTCGTAATTTTATAAACAGGTAAGTTTCTATGACGATATATTTTCTTTTCGATTCAAATAAATTCGCCCCCAAGTGTCCGGGGGCGCAGTCGCCGGATTCTGGTATACATATAATTTCGAAAGAGACTTAGTATATATGTTTGTTTGTTCGTGACAGTCAATTTAATAAAAAAGACAAATGAATATTCGAATAAATTTATATAAAATAAAGCTTTTCAAATAAATTTAATAAAATTTTTACTATAAGATTAGTCATGTTTAAGCGGTTTATATTGCAAATACCGAGCGAAGCCGGGTAAAACCATTAGTATTCCATAAACTACTATATGTGTACCTACACGACGATAAATAATAATATTTACACGCTTTAATGCAATGTGAAAATCGATTTTACAATATCATGAAAAAAAATTAATTTTATTCCGTGCATTCGATCATAATATTAATGTTCATAAACTCAGACATTTCAACATGATTTGAATTTTATTTCATAGTATTCGATTGTTTTACATCGACCAGTTGAAGCAGTGCCACCAATCCACAACGCGTCGAAGAAATATGGCTCAAGTGTGCGCGATAAACAACCGTGTCTAGATGAATTAAGTAAAATAATATACCTATTTGTATGAATCCATGTTTTTTTCTTTCGACGATCAAATCCCCGTCTTCGTCGCAAAGCGCGCCGCCATTTTCAATGCGTGGATACTCGAACGGAAACTCGGACACCACATCTGATTAAATAAAAAATATTTAAAAACTGACATGAACGCGATAATTACGTTCGTAAATCTTTCGAACGGTGTTTATCCAATGTTTTTTCACTCACTGCCGTGGATCGTCGGCGTTTTTGCAGTTCTGTAATCGCATTCCGAGTAGATTTCAGAGGTTACTTCGTATTCGGGCATCTGAAACTAAACCACTGTAATCGATACACTTGCAAACTTTGTATGTGAACGAAACAAGTCCTCAAAGTTGTTTTACGTTGAAGATGAATATAAAGCGTCTAAACCTTTCAGATATTAAATTCAATCAAAGACTACCGACTCGCTAAAAGATTTTCGTGGCAATGACATTGTTGGCTAGCAAATTATAATCGGCTTAATGGAGATCGGTTGACATTTGGCAATCTTCCAAACTTTCATTTTCATATTTTCTGGGCTTTTCATCTATTTTTTATTAAACAAACTATGATGATTTCCGGAAGTGACGTCATTGATGACCTTTTTTATATGAACAGTAAAAAATCTAATATATAATTTCGAAAGAGACTTTGTATGTATGTAAGTTTTGGTTCGTAGAATCCGTGACGTTAAATTTAATAAAAAAAATGAATATTCAAATAAAATAAAACTACTCAAATAAATTTAATAAAATGTTTACTACAGTATTATATAAGCCATGTTTAAGCGGTTTATATTACAAATACCGGGCGAAGCCGGGTAAACTCACTAGTATTAAATATTAATAAAATAAATGATAGATATTTTCATTTTAATTTGAATCGACAAACTATGGTTATTGACGTGTCTATAACCATATGTTTTGTTCGTTGTATGCGAGTGTTGCTTAAAACTTGGCTAATTTATCCAACAACTGTATCAATATTTCAGCATCGCAAAAAAATATATTATTAATTTTATCGATCCACGTTGACGCTAATAAGGGATTGGTAGCACCTGCTCACACAAAAATTCATAAGCCTATAAATAATTTCAATGTCGTCCGTGTATTACGATCACGGCGAGTCTCAACGAACAAACTATTTTATCGCTTTTGCGCGCACTTACGTCCATGTTGATTTCATAGTTTTAAATTTTAAATTTCGCGCGCTATCTTGCCTTCAGCTGACTTATCAATTTTGTGAAATTTAAGTAACTATTTTGACGATCGCTATCATTATCAATTCACGGTACATGTATCTATAATTAGAAAATGTATTTTTCGTTAGAAATACGTCGCCGGATAAACGCACGCGATATGTCAAATGAAACCAGTTTTGGTCTAAGCACAACTTGCTAACGATATACAATCTATCAGACAATTAATAACCAGTTATGTAGATTATGGAATGCATTTTTAAGGTATTTACTATTTTTGTTTGTTGTCTTTTTCTTTTATTGTTGTAAGGAATCAAATTGGATTTTCCTGAATTTTTATGAATTTATGTTGGCGCAATCTTATCTGCGTTTATATGAATATCTTTTTATGAAAGTTTATATGAATACCTTTATTTTTTCTATTAACACAAATATGGAGTACATTAAAACGAAGGAATCTATTACGTTGCGATCTTTGCCCAATTTTAGCTTTTTTACAAGCCTCATTTAAAAGTACGAAGGGTATTTATTTATTTATTTAAAGTTTAAAGTTTGGACCGTTGTAGCATTACAGGAATTCCTAATTTATAAAAATTCCACTAGGCAACTGATTGGTTTACTAGACTGTCAGTTTCATAAGTAACCGGACTACCATAAAAAATAAGAGAAATTTAGAACTAAAGTAAAAAAATGTTAATTAAGGCATTTAAATAATTGTTTAATGATTAAAAAAATTTTAGATTAAACTATCACCCACGCCACGCGATAAGCGCAGGATTATATAGCTTTGCAGTAGGTAAACTCTGGATCTCGATTCTTATTGCACCGTCCACACACGATATCTACTACCGATATTTCCATATCCAGTTCCTAAATAACAACTACAGGTTGCAATAAGGGAACCGGATATGTATGTACATATATCGGTAGTAGATATCGTGTGTGTGGACGACGCCATTGATCTCCGAGCTATTTTATGAACTTCTAACATATGCGATTCAGAACACAACCATTTTTCAATAATAATATCTACAATTTCATATAAAATTGATTGCAAAACGGTAAAAACCGTTTAAGTCACGTCCCTAGACTGCCAGCTGAAATTCAAAATGCCGAATCTTCTAAAATATGACACAAACAATTTATATTTTCATAATCATAATAGATATGGTAAACGGATTATTGCGCAAATTGCGATTGTGCGCACGAAAATCGTAGCCACAAAAAATGGGAATACGGAATATCTGGCACTCGAGATTTTTTTAGTACAATATTTCACGTGGTTAGCTTTCGATTGATGGAGTTTTTGAGCACCAGATCGCTTTTTACTAGCCTCTTCTTAGCTCGCTTTCAAAAATGTTCGTTTACCATGCATACATATGAAGAGCGGGTAGTATATACGAGTATATATCAGTGGCTTACGGTAAAACTATCTCTCCCCTCGTCGTACAGCCTCACTTAATTTGTACGAGCAAGTTACAAGAGGAGCAGGCTTTTCCTCCTGTATCCGGTCGCGCACATTACGCAAGGCTGTACGACAAAAAGAGAGAGAATTTCACCGCACGCCACTACTATATATTTTTTTATTTTATTTATTGAAAAATCAACAGACAACAAGATGTAGAAATGCATAAAAATAAAGAGTAAATATATAATATATATAGGGTTTGGTGCAAACGATCGAAAAGCGCCAGACAGATTGAACCACAGATTAACTGGATGGTTGCTTTAAACGCAATTCTCGACTTGCGTTTAAAGCAACTCTCGCAATTCTCGACTTCACGAATGAAAAATTGCACATCAGATGACGAGTAACCTTTCGATGTGCACAGATGCAATTATTAAAATGGTAATTATTGAAATTGAGTTGGATCTTTCTGGCGAGTTTTTAATAATTTAATAAGGAAAAATTCGGAACAAAAGTATTCAGAAGCACATAACGTATACGGGGTAGGTATGTCGGGACTTCGGGTAGATTTCGCTTAATGTAAGTGCGAGCAGTGCGCATGCATAAGGTACACGTGTCGTTAATCTGTAGTTCAGTCTGTCTGGCGCTTTTCGATCGTTTGCACCGTATCGATGTACACAGTACCGTTTACCATGCATACATTCTTTTCTATCTTTCGACTTAAGATTATAGGGGGGTCGAAGGTTTTGGACCGTTTCCCAGCCTATGGAAATTCAGTTGAATTTTGAAGAGGATCTTTATTACTCGATTAATACAGGTGTATTTGTATGTACAGCGAAGTAGGTAAAGGATTCACTGGAACGAGCTAGGTCGAGTTCCTGAAGCTTACTGGCATCTGGGGACGATGCACTGGTTTATAAAGGTGTTGCTTGAGCAACGCGTAGCTGGGCTGGTGAGATCACGTTCTGGAAGATTCAGACGGGGTCGAGGTCTTCCTTTGTGTTCGATGTTTGATGCGTAGTTGCGTAACTCCTTGGTATTTCCCGTGTACTCGTGATTGCGTATCTGGAGCGAGTCGAATCGCCTTTATGGGTAAGCTGGACGAAGTATTTCGGCCACGGCTAACTTTCGTGTACGAGAAGAGGACACGATGATGTCATTTGTACAGATTAAGTTCGATGAGGGAAATAGGTGATATCACAAGTCGTGCTATATCTCTACAAGATCTTTGCTTCCCGATATTTACTTTTCGATCTTTCAACTTAAGATGCCGTGAACCAGACCCATGTAATTTATTTTATTTCGTCCACTACCTCAAAAAGTATTTTTACACATGTAATCATAAGGCAAATGATTTCCTTTAAACTTATTACTAATTTAAAAAGCGAAATATTGGCGGACAATTGCACAATCTCCGTTCCGAGACAAAATGACAAATTGAGAGCGGGCAAATTCAAAGAGAGCATGGCGACCAAAAGCAACGTTTAGAGCCGCCTGAGCCGTCCAATCGGAGGAGCCCACGCTCGGTGCCACGTCCGTGCAGCGGCAACAGCGGCAACAGCGGCACGCGGCGCTGTTCTCCTCACTTGCTTCGGAAAGCTCGAGCTGTCAAGATGTTCGGTCGAGTGTTGAGTTCGTTGGCTGTGCTGGCTTTGGTCGCGTTCGTCTCCGCAGACGAAGCCATCAAAACCGAGGAGGGAGTTCTCGTCCTCACCAAGGACAACTTCGCCGACGCCATCTCCCAGAACGAATTCATCCTCGTCGAGTTCTGTGAGTACTCTCATTCCTACTGCCTTTCGTCATTCGTCGTTCTCCACTCGCCACTCACCACTCACCACTCACCACTCACCACTTGCCACGCTCTTTCATTCATCCCCGTCCCCACCCCTCACCGCCACCCCCTCGCCACTTGACGTGTCACATTCGTTGGTAATAACACCGGCCATTACACGCATCGACGAACCCGAATCTTCCCTTTGTACAAAATTTGTAACAAAAATACTCTCGCCAATTAGCGCTACGTAATTACATTTTAATATGCACCCATCGTTTGATTTTAATTCGACAAGTGCGATTTTAATCTCTTATTAGCTTAGTTTGACAGCGTTTATCTCTGTACATATACATATATATATACTCGAAGTAATCGCCCGGTGACGGTGTTTCGATTTTCGCGTAATCTTCCTTAGGATTGGTCCACGTAGCCGGCTCGACAAATAATCGAGTTCAACCTACACGTAATGACTAGATTTTGACCTTTCACTCTCGGTCGTGATATTAATCGTTCCCACTTTCTATGCCGGCTCGACTTTCAAACCGGCCTGGTGAAATTGTTCCAGTTTTATTTTCACCCTTTTTTTTCAATTTATTGTTTGCGTGGCGGAAATTTTTGAATTTGAAACGCCGCCTTATCTATGGCCGTGTGTGGTCATCCAACTCCCGACCCGCACTTCTATTATATTAATTAATTATTTACGGGGATTTCTTTTTTTTTTAACAATCTGGCATATATGTATACATATAATCATTGCAACCTAAATTCGAAAAATGGGGGGAGATAATTTGAATCCGTAGATGGTATAAATCAGTCATGTTACCAAAATTAAGCCTAATTTATTCATATAATATATTACACGTATGTGGCGAAAAGGCAAACATGGGTGTATCTTTTTTTTTTACCAGGCTTTTCTATATTGCACTTCGCTCATTGTTCTGACAACTTGTTTTATATTATACCCCACATTCTTCCGATCGTTTTGAAACTTTGCCATTTTGCGCGGTTTGGTCAACAATTGATGTTCAAATCACTTCAGCCAATACGATGGTGAAAAATAATCGTAATAGACACGTTTGAAAATGCTACAATTTTGACCATCTTGACGTCTTGTGGTAACTAGCCTTATATAGTTGCCTTTCCGCCACCCTCTCGTTTTTTCAGATCTTTTTTTTTTATCAAAAGTCCCTCAAATTAAGCGATTTCGATGCTCAGAATCGCTCGTAAATGTTTTAGTAGGTAGCAGCCTAAAAAAAAACTTGAAATTTTATTAAATAATGAACCAACTTGTTTCAACTTTTTCATGTTCCTGATCTTTTGCTCATTTTTAATCATAATTGTTTTTTTTTTTAATATACGTACATATTACGTTAAATTTTCATTTGACAATTTTATCTGTCGATTTGGATAGCTGCAAAATATATCATATAGATTATATATTAGATTAAAAGTAAGGAGTTATATCTACGATCGATAAATAGGTGAGATTAACGCACCATATGTAAGCCCTTCAAAAAACAGATCTAATTTTTAAATAAATATGTAATTAAAATATTGTATTTAAAAAGTATAATTTACGAAAATTACGTATAACTTAAATAATCACAATCTCATACAGGTAGGGAAATTAAACCCTACGTTGACGAAGCATATGTTTAGTTCTCAAGCTTGTGGAATAGGACTCGCATGGAATAATGTTCTTCCCGGAAGTTTATTTTTGGAATGCGTGCATTTAAATGGGGCTCATTTCCCGGCAAAGCAAACCCAGCATATAGTCGGTTGTTGTTGTTGTAAGAATATTTAATCATTACAAATAATTGGCTCAGATAATTGTCATTGTGATTGCGTGAAGTGTGACCAAATTGACACTTGCGGTTTTCCGGCTAAATTATAGCAAAACAATGTGTGGAAAAATTGCCCTACTTTATTTATATTATCGCTCGTAAAAAAAATGATATAGTTGTGAAGTTGTAAAAAGCTTTTTTACAGCCTGTAAAAGTTACAGAAATAAGCGTAGCAAAATTATTTGTAACCATAAAATAATTGATTATATTTGCGTTATAAATTTAGTTTTATCAGTTCAATTTCACCAAAAAGACTAACTTGATACGCATTTGTCTTTAAAATTTAAATACGTATTCTTAGAAACCATGACAAATAACTCATGACTACACTTAGACGATGATTTGATGCTTTTAAAATAAAAAAAATGGTTGACAATAGTGAACCATTTTTTGTGCGAAAGTCATCGTCCCAACGCCGATCTTTGCTCATGACCAGACTTAGGCGTCCAGGATGATTTAACCCACAAAAAATACGTCACTATTGTCAATTGCTATTGTTCTAAAAAGCAAAAGAGCAACAAAAAAGGTTGCGAATTAAAGCAAAATTGTTTTTTGCCGCTATGGCTGTTGCTAACTTCGAAATTTTTTTTTTGATAATCTCTTGATTTCAATATTGTTGGAACGTGTATTGTTATTTGTGATCGCCCTAATAAGTAAAGGGCAGTGAGTCGCGGATTCTTTTGCAAATAACAATAGTTGATCCATTCATGTGCAACGCAAAAAGCAACTACTAATTAACAATAGTGAATAATTTTTCGTGCGAAAATCAACTACGCTTAGCTTATGTAAGTCTGCTAATGAGCATCCTTCCCTTATAATAAAATAAAATACCGGGTTGACACGATGCGAGTAACTTGGACGTTACTCGAAGCGTGGCAACAGGTGATCCAACCATTTTTGAACATTGTGGGCGTTAGACTTCAAACCAATCGCATATTTGCACCAACTAGTAGTTGACAACTACTCTAGTACAATTCATCTACAGCAACTTGGGCTCTTTTCTTAGCTAAATGGATTTCTGCAAAAAGACCTAACCCTCACAAGTAAATTTTTAACTTATAACAGTAGTATTTTGGATTATTTTTATAAAACTACATCACTGGTCAGATTTCTATGCATGAGAAGGACCTTTTTTTTTTACTTAAAATCTTGTTTTGAAAAAATGTAACATATTTATTTCACTATAGTTTAGTAGAACAGAAAAGTTCGGGTATATATTAAAATTGCACAAATCCAGAATATTCGAATTTAGAATAGTAGATGTCACAGCAGCGACCAAAAACACTCACCCACCCACTGAATTATCTACACCTGACTATTTTTTTTGTCTGATAAGAGTGAATGCTGAATTTTCTATATATTGTACAACACATACTTGCACAATTCGATATTCTATATTTTGATCGCTATTCTATATATATTCACAATTCGATATTCTATATTTTTTTTGTCTGATAAGAGTGAATGCTGAATTTTCTATATATTGTACAACACATACTTGCACAATTCGATATTCTATATTTGGATCGCATACCCAAAAGTTCAATCTATAAATGCTCTTATTGAATGAACGGAGCTGATCAAGCCAAGGACCTATGCTCTTTGGCAGGTTGTGGTTTTGGTTCCTTTTTGCAGATCTGTCAAAGGAGGTATAACGCCCCTACAAGAGTTAGACATGACGTGGTGTGTTGACGCAGGAAAAACGAGTTGCCACGTGTTTCACATTGATTGGAAACATCTTTGTATATTGCTCGAGTCAGCGCCATGTTGCCCAACGAGCCCTGACCTTTGACGATTGACGGTCGCCATGCAATTTCTCACTGAAACTCGCAATTGGAGTAGAAAGTGCACAGAAAACGCGTCGTCGGTCGTCACCGCTCAGGATTGTTATGTAATGGCGACCTTGAATGTACCCAAGTAGTATCGGAGTCGAATGCAAATGGCACCAAAAGCCGTCTGGACAAGTCGGTTCGGAGTCAACGATCTCGCCCACCGGTTTTTGGTGACGAGCAGCCAACCGGGTGAATTTTAACAAATTGATGATTATGCGTATAATATCACGATGGCGATGATTCCAGTCGAAATTCCGTGTCCACGGATGATGTTGAGGCATTGTCAGTTCGGAAGGACGCAACGACCCGTTATAGCAGGTCGTTCAATCCAGCCGTCTTGCACTGGTGGTCCGCGTGCCATTGTAAAATTGCTCGTACCGTGTAGATGCGAGGACGCCAGTTGTCGTCAACGTATTACGGTTGCAGGGTTTCCATTGGCCCTGTGATTTCTTTTGGGTACCATAATGGTACCCATGACGAGAATACGCCACTCGATCCGTCTATTCGTCTTGATAAACGGCCCATCCACGCTCAATTTAATTATTTACAGTAAAAGTCTGTGTACGGGCGAAAACACACAGCGATGCACGTGGCACGTGATTTTTTTTTAGATACGTGTATTTACCCTTGACAGTGTTCGATAATGGTGTTTCCCATATTTGAAGAGGTTCGGTGATTATTGGTCACAAAGCGTTCGCCCAAAAGTCACTAAAATCTCTATAACGGAACATCTGGCAGCCGAAAAGTCCATCATACTAACGATAACTATCATACTGACGAGAAGTCGAGTGCCAAATATTCCGTACTCGCGATTTTTACATGGCAAAAATTGTCTTTTGGGTGATCGCAATGTGACTAATAATCCAATTACCACAAAGGAAGAGGTTTGGGGTGAAAACACATAGCACAGAACGTGGCACGTCGACAAGTTCCCCCACATTTCTTCAAATGGTAATTGGATTATTAGTCACATTGCTATCGCCCAAAAGACAATTTTTGCCATGTAAATCGCTAATACGGAATATTTGGCACTCGACTTCTCGTTAGTATGATAGTTATCGTTAGTATTATGGACTTTTCGGCTGCCAGATGTTCCGTTATAGAGATTTTAGTGACTTTTGTGCGAGCGCTTTGTGACCAATAATCACCGAACCTCCATGCTACTATTGCCTACTCATGTCTACTCTTCCATGCTTCCTATTCCGTCCTTAATTTTTTTCTGCATCCAGTTTGGACTATGTATAATGTAGTGACCAATGAGGGCGAAAACACACTGAGTGGTATGGGACGTCACGTGTCCTTGGCTTCCCGTAAACACTGGTTGTTCCCTGAACCGAATTCGGGTATAGTTGCACGTGCAGAATGCACATTTTTGAGAGGTCGCACGTAATATGCATATCCATATGCAACCGACAAATTTCTCATACATTCTTCAAATATTGGATTCACCATTTTCGGCCACTGTCATGCAAGGATAAAATATCACCGAAAACACTTAAGGGCTAAACACTAAGTGTATATGGGCTAGGGGTGCTGCGTTTATTTCGCATGTGTGTTTTCGACCTTAGAGTTTCGTATTGAAGATATCGATTAATAATAATCAAAATTCATATATTGTGTAAGTAGGGTCAAGGTAAATGCAATAATGAAAGTACCTATAGATAAATGTCTCAAAAATGTTTCACTTGTCATAATTGGATCCTTTTCATTCCCATTCCTTCGTTTAGAGGTTGTACTGTTTACGAAGGCCCACCACCACCTCTCGGATAGGTGCATAATGCTTCTATTCTGCGAAGTGGGGGTGGGCCTTCGTAAATGAAACGACCTCAAATTTTTTCTATATATTTTTCTTTGGTACGATTCAATCACTCCTTCAATTCCATCTATACATTCATTTAGTTACCAGTCCTCACTCTCACTTCCCATTTCTTTTAAGACCTTTTCAATACTCTTCAATCATCTTACATATATGTTTGACTTGTATTACTCGATTCATATACCCAGCGTATCGTTTCTGTCTTTTTAAATTACTTCTGTATTCATTTGGGCACCATTCTATTACTTTCAACTCTTATTTGACCTATTTAAATTCCAGTATTCATTCTAGCTAACGCATAATTTCCAACTAGAACAAATTTTAACGCAATAGATGTGTTTATAGACAGCATGAGTGCCTCAAATATTTAAAATGTCCTACTTTAATTGTATTAATCAAAGATTGTAGAAAATGAAAATTAAAAAAAAAAAAACAATTGATGCTTTGTAACACGTCATGAATAATACTCCTAATCAAAAAACTGACCTAGCTGAACTGTAGTGTATATGTAGCTTAATGACAGAATCCATTGTAGTCAACTTTCTCTTTGTACTATCTTTTTGGTGGGCAGCAACCATGATTAATACATCTGTTAGGCGCATACGAATTTGCTTAATATGTACTTATATCATATGTGGCTAGTTTTTAGTACTTTTAGAAACGCATTATTATTTCCAGTTGGTGTTTATGCAGTATAATAAAACCCTAACCAGTTCTATTAGTTTGAAGTCTATGAGAAGTATACTTCGGTTATGCTCACTCACTGGTGTTGTGCTTTTTTTTTTTACTGGGAAAAGGTTTTTGTGATTACGCTCTGTTACACTTAAGTGCTCATGACCTTTGCTGTATAGCTACTCTATGTGCATTTTATCTTTATAAATATTTGAACAATATGTGCCGTCTGTACAATTTTATATACACATCTCGTGCAAGCTATAATGTAACTCATTGTTGTCAATGGTGATGTTAGCCGAGGAAGTGCGCCGGTGACTAAATTACGACCTTCAATCTTTCGTCATTACTGTTAGAGATTTAAATCGTTGTTGCACAACCCGCCACTTTCCTCGACTCTAATCATCTGTGTACATGATGAGTTTTTGAGTTGCCTTTTCCATGATCGTATCATGGGACTATTTCCTGCACCGATTGATTGCGTTTATCGCACTTACATTTTAAACGTGAGCGAAATGCTCGTAAATTAAAAAAAAAAAAACCAGTTACAAACCGATTTCATTATCTTCCTTTAAAACCTGTATTGTTAATTTAAAATCTCATATATGTATATGAGTTCGTTGAACTCTTTATTGATTTGTATTTTAATTTGCAGATGCTCCGTGGTGTGGTCATTGCAAGAGCTTAGCTCCCGAATATGCCAAGGCTGCTACCCAGTTGGCTGGGGAAGGATCCGCCGTCAAGCTCGGTAAAGTAGATGCCACCCAAGAGCAAGAACTAGCCGAACAACATGGAGTTCGAGGATATCCCACGTTGAAATTCTTCAGGAACGGTTCCCCAATGGAATACAATGGTCAGTTTTATGCCGATTATTAGAAATGTGTTCGTTTTGGTGTTTTGTTTTTTTACTTATTTTGTATTTTATATATGTAGGTGGCCGACAAGCCGATGATATTGTCGCTTGGCTCTCGAAGAAGACCGGTCCACCAGCGAAGGAATTGACATCTGTCAAAGAAGCTAAGGAATTGATCGATTCCGCCCCCGTTGTCGTCGTTGGTTTCTTCAAGGACCGTGAAAGCGATAATGCCAAGAACTTCCTCGCTGTGGCTGCTGAACTCAACGACCAAATCTTCGGAATCACCAGCTCTGAAGATATCTATAAGGAATACGAAGCCCAATGTGGAAGCGTTACCCTCTTCAAGAAGGTATGTTTTATTTTTATTCTTTTTTTTTTTTGTCTTAGAGTATTTGTATACCGAGTGTTATATTACATTGTTTTATTGCAGTTCGATGAAGGAAAGATTGTATACGATGGTGAAAATGACCGCGCTGAACTTAAGAAATGGGTTTCAGCAGAATCTTTGCCACTCATCGTCGAATTCAGCCACGAAACCGCATCGAAAATCTTCGGAGGAGAAATCAAAAATCATCTGTTGCTCTTCTTGTCCAAGGTTTTATTTTTTTGCATTTATTGCTGTTTTTATTTAGTTAAAATTATGAAAAATAATATAATGTATGTATTGAATTTTTGTAGGAATCTGGAGAAATGGAAAAACACATCGAAAATGTTAAGCCAGCAGCCAAAAACTTCAAAGGCAGAGTACTTTTCGTCACCATTGATACCGATGAAGATGATCACCAAAGAATTATGGAATTCTTTGGAATGAAGAAGGAAGAAGTACCAGCCATGAGATTGATCGGATTAGAAGAAGATATGTCCAAATACAAGCCAGAAAATCCTGCACTCCTTGCCGATAATGTCAAGGTATAATTGTTGTACTTTGAAAATCTTACACATATGCACAATAATGTAATGATCTATTATTAATTTTTTAATGTTTTTTCTTTAGAACTTCGTCCAAGACTACCTAGACGGAAAACTGAAACAACATCTCATCAGCCAAGAAGTGCCAGAAGACTGGAACAAAACTCCAGTATGGACTTTGGTTGCATCCAAATTCGATGAAGTCGTATTCGATGAAACCAAGAGCGTCTTAGTTGAATTCTACGCTCCTTGGTAAGACTTGCATACAATCTCATTTCGAACATAATTTCATTTTTATGTATGCAAAGTTGCTTTACATTTGAATATATTGTCTAGGTGCGGACATTGCAAGCAACTCGTACCAATCTACGAAAGCCTCGCCGAAAACTATGCTCTCAACAAAGAAATCGTCATCGCCAAGATGGACTCGACCGCCAACGAGCTCGAGCACACCAAGATCACATCCTTCCCCACCATCAAATTGTACACGAAGGAGAACAAAGCCATCGAATACAACGGTGAAAGAACCCTCGAAGGTTTCATCAAATTCATCGAATCCGGTGGTGAATACGGACAAGCCGCATCCGAAGAAGTAAGTCTCATATCCAACCGTGCAATAATGCGGTGTTTCGATGCAGTGTATTAATCGTTTGTGCATTTTTCAGAACGAAGAAGAAGACGAAGATGACGACACACCAAGAAAGGACGAATTATAAGTGCACACAGACTGATATTTGGTGATTGTGAAAGAAACTTTTTAGAATTTTCATATTAATAGTATTGTAAATATAACTCGTATGTTTGATCATCTATGCCAGCATCGTTTACTTCATTACGAGTTTCTGAGAAATTTTTTATACACATTTATAACGGAAGCATTATTTTTTTGTAAGTTTTACGACAAATGATTTAATCGAAAGTTATACACCGATGATAAAATAAATAAATACCAACGAGTGAAGTACGATAACTTCGCCGCCTACTTTCCTATGCAAAATACGAAGAAAATAAATTAATTGATGCTAGTTTCGCCAAGTAATGCTTCAAAGTTGGTTGTGTGTTGGAAGACTTTGTTGTACAATGTAAGCTACCATATATTTTTGTTTTTTTTTTAAATATTTTTTTTAAAGTGTTATTATTGGCTTTTTTGTTCTCTTCACATTCCGAAAGAAAGCTGATGTACTGCATTTATCTAATTAAATTCCTCTAGGTTATGTTTTTAAGTATCTTCAACTCGGAAGCGTTCGTATTTGTTGATATATGATTAAAGAAAATTGGCTTTATAAATGCATTCGCTAGCGGGATGCGTCGACGTGTCACCAGATTCTGGAGAATTGCGTTTATGAAGTTCTCGTTCTAGATGAAAGATTTATTTTTTCTACACTTGTTTTTTATATTCTATATTGAAAGGAGATCGGATGGATGAATTGTTATTTATGATGATGATGGTGGTGATGCATTTTTAAGCTTATGAGATGAGTGCGTGGGAAATAATAATATCGAACTGAATTTTAATTAGCATAACATGGAAACAGGATTTATATTAAATATATTTTTTAAATAACCCATGTGTTTCAAAACTGTGCAGTGTTATGTGTATTTGTAATTCATTTTACGTTGATATGTCGATTGATTATCTTCCGCAATTGTAAAAACTGAAAACGAAAGAATCAACTCTAATAAAACCATCTTCCATAATGTTTTTTTTTATTTTTTATTTAAAATTCAGTATGTTAATATTACCGCTGGTTATTTTTTTTACCTTTAAAATAAACTTTGTACAGAAATGATAAATTTTTTGTGAATAATAAAAAAATGATTATGCAATGTTGAATAAAATTTCAACTGAATAAACAACATACATCTGTTTGACATTGAAAATCCAAATTGTGACAATTTACAGTTGTCTGTATGATTTATGACAACATTGTGTATTCATGTAGCTATGTAGATGTTACGCAAAATTGACTCGAAACATACTGAATCTAAATAACCTGGATTCTAATTTTGTATTCGAATCATCTTCAACATGAAGGAGCACCATTTAGAGACAGCCTTTGAATGGCGATGATCTTAGAAACATTCCAAATTCTAATTGAACTGAGGAATCAGTACGAGGCTGTCAATTTACCAGACATGATCTAGAACTAAATTTCAGATCTATACCAAATAGAAATCAACGCCAAACTTTAGGGCTGTCAGATTGTAACACGAGTAATATTTATTTATAGTTTTGGACCATTGTGGCATTACAGGAAGAACCGAATACCACAATGATCTACATAAGAAAACAAAAAAAAAACATGGGAATAAAAAGAAAAAAAGCAAAAGCAGAAAAATGTAATAAAAAAAACAAGAAAAATAGATAAAAACATACGTCCACAGCCAGCACCAATATATAAGAACTAGTCAAAAATACAAAACATCCCTACAAGGCCAAAATGGAAGAGAGTAGATCAAAATTTCACTTCTACATGGGGCTACCAGGCCTCCCGGTGTTATCATTCTTGTAATATCTGCCTGGGGAGGGAGGGATATAATTAAAATGTCCCAGTTTGAATATCAATAAATCTAGCAGCCCTACTCCTACCTCACGCCGAATTATGAAAATAATAATGAGCGCAGGCTACCAGACTAGCCGTTCTACGACATAGTTGAGTTTTGGTCACCATCCTTTGAGTTGGAACCGATTCGGCCACGTTGGTTTGCCGCTGCTTCACTTCCTTCCCGCCCGTCAGATTTAATAGATAATATAATGATTAATGAAATGCCTACGGTAATTCTGTCGTTTCACTCCAACCGCCCACCCCTATAAGACAAATAGATTAAGATAATTTCTAATAACCTACGCTCACTGGGATGGAAACTATCACATTCAGGCACGGCAACAACGATTTCATTAAGAAGTCTGATAGCTCTTGGAATATGAGCCATCCGATGCAGGCAGAAGGTGCAACCATCAAATGATGATGTCTACCACGCACATATCCCGATACATCTAGTAACAGGCCTAATAATAAGGCTTTAATCAATATCAATACCATTGTAGAAGCAACTTGAAAATACATGTATATATTTGAATCCAAATTTACAGTTAAATGACAAATATTGAAGAACGTTCTTACAGATACAATGTAATATGTGCTTGATTACACAAATTGGCTGAAATAAATTAACAATACATATGATATTAATTCACAACAATGTTAACCGAAGGTCTTGGGGGCGAATCGTCAATGATAACATTCTGTGGTGACCAGACTCGGTAAATAAAATAATATTTGATTAATTGCTGACACGACCGAGTGCAAATCAGTCAAACTTTAAATTTATCGGATGACATTCATAGAAAGGAATACAAGTGCAAGAATGAAACAGTGTAGTTTTTAATTTATTTTATTCGTACATACATACAAGATAATGTAGCATATGTATTAAAATATTTTTTTGCTAATGGTTAAAAACGAATCCACTTCGAGATATAAAATCAACATGACCTATTGATGAAATTAAGTGATTTACATACAACAGTCATATAAATCATTACATTATAGTTACATTTTTCTCAGTCTGAACACGGTTAATACGCATATACGGTAGCGGTTAATTTACGGATGCAAAACAAAGAATCATAAATGGTTGTATCTGTTATGCGATGTTCTCCATTCTTTAAACTTCAGATTTGTACATTATCTTTGCATACATTTAAAGACTTCGAACCCAAAACGTGTATTAGTTTATAAATAGAAAGTACATAGCTTCTATGTCTAAGATCGTCGATCTAATTTTCCTCTTACTTTACATAAACGATGAACTTCCAGTGCTCGGACTATTGAAAATTGGCATATTTTGAGTGTACGGAGAATATTGTTACGAGTGGATATTATAGATTGATAATATTTAAATATTTATGCTGTGGTAGTACAAAATATATTAAGGTTTAAACAACTTATAATTATTACAACACCTCGTGATGCACTTGAATCTTAATATTGGAATGAAATTTATTCAATAACCTTACGGATACTTGAATAATATAATCGACAGTCGAGAAAGCTTTTATCGTATTAAAAACTGAAGATTTTATAAATAAGAAATGTAATGTAATATACATACACACTTAACTCTTTAAAATAACATCAAATAATATAATTTATTAAACATAATAACAAATGTATATATATAAAAAACAAACACTCTGCTGCTTTATCACATATTAGAAATATTATATATTTTTTTAAATAATTTATGCACAGTTTTTTACGGTGTTGAAGGTCTATTTGTCATGAATGACAAATGGTGAAGAGTTGAGCATAATTTAAATTTTAAAATATAAATAAATACAAGAATTAATGACTTGAATGCGAAATATAGTACATGAAACGCGACTTAAAGCCCCATTGTAATTAATATAATATAACTTAAATAAACTACTTTAGTCAGATCTTTCGCCCGAAATTATTTGTAATAAATATTTTAAAGCGCATGTAAAAGCAATGAAAAATAAACACAATCAAAAATTACGTTTACCGGTCTATTCATACTATATAGCACGACACGGAAAAGACTACTTCTATTCATACTATACAGCAGTGCATATACAGACAATTTTTGGCCAAGTGCAAGGCAAAATCGGCTTACAAATACATCACAGAGCGCGACAATACGGCGCAATATTGCTTGCGTCGTATTGTCAAGTCAATTTTGCCACAATATGACGTTTCCGAAAACATTCATATGCGCATGCGCACTTTCGTAAGTACACGTGCACTCGCTACTATGTATGACGTCATGTCGTGCGTTAATATTTCAACAGTAGCCAAAGAAAACTGGTTTTAGATATATTTTGTCAGCTACTGCTACTATTCGTACTGCTGTTTACACGCAGTTGCCGGTCTATGCTGTACCGGTATGAATAGACCTTAATTTTTTTACAAAAGTATCGATATTAAAATGTAAATAAAATAAAAAGAAAATTTAAATTGTATAAATTTAACAGCCACTTTGAATTTGAATTATAGCAAAACACATTGCACATTATGACAAATCTGCAAATATTAATTCATCATGAAACATAAGCATTTACACAATACATACAATTACCATATTTTACACAGCAACGAGTCTCGATTAAATGTATACTAACTTCCAATTACACACCTTTGTTTGAATAAACGAACCGAAATACATAAAGTGACTATTTCAATAGAAGGGTGATCAAACAATGCCGATATCCCCAACTCGAGACGATTAACGTTAAGAGTCGTACATCTACAATACAGATATATTACAATAATAACCAAGCAAGCTTTGTGTTGATGATGTACATACATAACTATTACAATAGTAGTAGTTTTAAGTCTAGATAAATTTATAAATAACTTTTTTGTTAACAAACATAAGAAAGCAAATTAAATCAAAGGGCGAACATCGAACTGTCGTCTTTCATATTCTTCGGGCGAGATCCTTGGGTGGTGTTGGCGGTGGCTGACGGCGTACCCTCGGCAGCGGCAGCTCTCTCCGCCAAGAATTTATCAAAATCGCTACTCGTCACACTCTCCTGAGCTGCATGAGGGTCTAATAGTCCACCGGAAGCCTAAACACAGATAACATATTAAACAACATATCCTTGAATATCTCCATATGAAAAATTAATATGTTGATTACAAAATATGGAAGTATATGGTACAAACTTTCAGAGCTTAAGAAATATAAATACGGTAACTACAGTTAGTGCTCATATTATCAAAAAGCAAGTGCTGTATATAAGCTCAACAAAATACATATATATATATATAAAAGCATACACAGTAAAAATTACAAGCAACATACATAGATACTGCTTAAGGTGAAGGCTAGTAAGGTCGTACACAAGGTAGGAATTCGATTTAACCAGTGGCGGCTCGTTTATATGGGCTGCAGCCCTCCCAGTATAGTCCAATGCATGCTATTTTTGCCGTACATATGGTCTGAAGGGCTGCAGCCCTCCCAGTACAGTACAAATCCATGCTATTTTTTACTTATGTCTGCATTTGATCACCGGTATGGTCAACAAGCTACTACAGTCCGATTATTCCCTACGGCCCCCCCCCCCCATTATGAATTATCACGAGCCGTCACTGGATTTAACCACAAAAATACTTCAAAAAGTCCAGATTAGTCACACAATCAAATAAATGAAATACTTACCACCTTCACCCAAGAAAAAGAACATAAATACTAACTAATATGTAGAATGATGATGAAAAGTTGTCAAAATTCAAAATGTACTGTATAATTGTATCAAATACAAGATCAGATCATGAATAGTGAGCATTGCTAGATCTCAGCTATATGTTAATGCATATATAAATGTACACACGCTTACGCATATATGTATAAATGTATGTATTATATATAAAGAATTGGTGGTTCGGAGTGCTGTTAGATGCACCGATGACGGTTAGTGTCGGATCTATACAGGATTAGATTACATATACTCATTTTTAAATCAATTGAACACACCTCGTCGGCTCTCAGCCAGGCTGCGATTTCATCAAAGTCTCTCTCATTACCTTCAACTGTCTGAATGCAAAACACAATATATAAAATTACAAGCAACGCACTGAACGAAAAGGATATAAACAATAAAATAAATGTAAGTAAATGTATAGAGCAGAGTTTCATCCACCAATATTCGAAAAAACATTAAACAGAACAATACAATACTCGACAACTAGGCATTTAGATACATAAATAAGAAGCATAAGCATTTCTTTTCAACGTATATAAACTCACATCCCATTACATTTTATTCAATTAATCATATATAAATAAGAAACCTTAATAAAATTGCCGAAAAAAAACAGTTTTAAAAAATTAATTAAATCAAATATGACAATAAAAATCTACGTTTTAAACTTTGGACTGGAATATAAAAGAAACACTACACATATAGACAAAAACGCACAGTGACGACACGATTCTTCAAATACCAATACGTTAAAAATCATTAAAATGATTACTTGTGGTAATCCAGTCGTAGGGCGGGATTGAGCGAGTGTGACCAGTCCAACGTTGGCATGTTCAGGTTCCAAATTATCGGCGTAGCTGCTGCTTCTGCGGTGAAAAACTTGATATAAATAAAGAGCAATTTAAAATTCAACAATACATATTATGGATGCTTGCCCATTTTTAGAATTTTCGTAGGTGAGATTCCTCGATTGGGCGAACATGTCAAATTCGTCCCGATCGGAACTGGTAGGATTGGCAGGTTTCTTATCATTTCCTCCGATACCTGCAAACGAATAAGATTACATTAAACGTTTAATTTCAAATTTTACCAGAAATAAATCTATTATCACTTATCATTACCATTTAAACCACTCAATTCTAAAAACATCCTCTTCTATTAAGGATCTTGGTGTAATACTTCATAATAAACTCGATTACTTTGAACATATTTCCTACAGATTCCTACTCCGCTCAATGATCCTCATGTACTTGAATAACTTTATTTCTCACCTTGAATTTGCCTCAATTATCTGGTCATCTTTTTATATATCCCATATTAATTGTATTGAAAAAGTCCAACTAAAATTCATCAAATCCTTTCACTACCGTTTTTCTATCTACGCCCATACTACTGTTCCCAATATTTTAAAACTCCTATCCTTTAACAAACTTTCTTTCAGGCGACGACTCACTGATGCTACATTCCTTTTTAAGCTCCTAAATGGTTTCCTTGATTGTCTCTATTTACTGAGTAAGGTTGGTTTCAGGATCCCAGTCACGCTGCACTCTTTTCACTTGATCCTTTCAAAACCAATTCCCTAAAATATTCCTATCTACAGCTTGTTTATCGTATGTTTAACTGGGAGCTGAATGACGTTGATCTATTCGGTATTTCTATGCATCAATTAAGGACTGCTATCGGGAGAGTTTTGATTGATTGATCCATTTCTATTTCTATCATATAATCTTTATCCAATATTATATCACTTTATGTTTAGTTATGCACTGTTCTATTTAGTCATGTATTAGTTTTTATATTTTCTGAAACTATATTTACACATGCTTTAAAACTCAAACAATATGTAATATTAAATAAGCTGAAGAGTAGAATCTAATTTACCAAGTGAAAGTTCTTGGAGCAGGTTTGTTTTATCTATCAATTTCACAATCGCGACAACTTCACATTATTATCTTATCACTAAAAATTCTTCAAACAACTTATATGTATACGTAAATAGAAATTGCTATATTAGATCAAGTCGAATGAACACACATTTAAGCTAGTGCAAAAATATGAACTTACTCAAAGACGCAAGACTCGGCGGTTCATCACTCAGATCAATGAGAGAGTCATCGGCAGTTTTAGCTAAAATAAAATAATACACAATTTAGTAACGAAATCGCATATTATACATAAATCCAAGTTTAAATTAATTAAATGAATTTCAAAATTTATTTTCTATTTGCAAAAATTCAATATAAGGTAAATAATATTCAATAATAAATATTTTAACTTTACAAAAGCAATAAATAAATCGTTCAATTTAATTAAATTCAACTTAAAATTGTAATGTGATATCCTTTTAAGTGCACCTTCATATACGCTATATATAAAGCGTGGTTGAAAATAATGAATATACTACATTGACGTCGTATGAAAGTCGAGCGGCCTTAAAAGGACATAACTTAAAATAATAAAAGAAATTAAATAAAAGCTAACATTCAGCCGGGGGCGCCCCCATGGCAGCGGCGAGCACAGCTGATGGTGCCGGTGTACCGGTTGCTGCGCCTCTGTTTTTAGCAAATCTTTGATAACGTAGTAGCAAACCGTTAAGCTCGTCGTTTACCCGTAACAGCTCTCCCGTTAACGTGTCGTCTGATATCTTACCTATCAAATCCACAAGCCGCGACTGCATAGCTTGGAGAGTCGTATGCAACTCCTGCAATCACAACTCGTCACTCAAAAATATCGAAAATCAACGTCTAATAGGATTCCAATATAATGCACACTCAAAATATTACAATATAACTACATATGTATCTTACGTTAAGCAAATCTAAATCGCTAGTGTGGTGTTGGTTGTGTTTGATGGACGTCATTTCGTTTAGCATTTCGGCCATTACGGTCATATTACCTTGCACGACGTTTAGATCGCTCTGCAATTTGCTGATCTGATTCGACGACAGGTTAACCTGGACAAATATGGTGACGGTTAAATCAAATAGCGATCGTTTGCAACGAAAAAATGGCCGTGTCATAATACCATGGAAGTTGGCGGAGTTTGGGCTGCTACGAGAGGCTGAGGGGATGCGGGGACTCTCTGAGGAGAGGCAGCGATGCCGTCTACCGTAGTCAAAGCTGCACTCGGTGGGATGACGACCGAAGATCTATCAATTTGCTCCTCCGGAACGCTCTGTACAAAGTATATATTAAATAGCACAAAACAAAAAAGAGCTTTTTTCCATATACAGACGTAGTTTTGTATAATATAACAACGGACACATTCACGTGTTTTGTACAAAAAATAATTATAATAACCCTTTGAGGAGTATAAATTGGAGCCATGGTGTCTAAATCGGTCATGGGGAATTCTATTCCTTTGGATCGTAGATCTTGATAAACTGTAACGACGCCCTAAAATGAACAACAAACTCATGTAAGTGCGATTCACTTTTCTTTTTATGTATTTAACGTGACTATGTACTTAAAGACATCAATATCAACTTGAAAAGATAACCAATAGGAGTCGATGTCACGCAAATACGATGAAAATAGAAAATTGCATTAGTAACAGTTCCAAAAAATATTCCATATCTGAAACACATATCTTACCGATAGATCTGGTTGATTTTGGAAAGCATCAGCCCAACATTGAATTAGACTCAATACTTTTTCTTGCACTATGGTGGGTGGATCATTTTTTGGACCGATCAGTTTGACCTAAAGATGCAAAATAAAGATTACATATCAATTCAATAGAATTAAAGCATCGAAAGATATATTTGTCATCAATTTGTATGATAGATTAATATGACACGATTCAATCAACAATAAACTCGCACGATAATTTAAATACGAACCAAATTTCAGTGGATTTAACATGATCTTGATTGGATTTCTGATTCGTACTAAAACTTATGTGACGAACACTATTACATTACGTACATATTTCGATCTTAGCAAAGTAATATTAAATACTCGGATGACACTGAATATGCATATAAACATATGTATATGATAGTTGTTTATGAACATTATTAACCGTTTACCCGCGGCCGTCTTCTATGGAAGCTTTGGGCGACAAGTCTGTAGCGTGACTGTCTTCCATAGAATTTCTAAACTTTGCACGGGATTTTGAGGCTTATATGCGCCTATTTCAACTGTTTTAAGGTTCAAAATTGGTTGAATATATTACCGAGTTGAATCTTAACATCTTAAAATGATATTCAATGAGTCACAATGACATTCGCTTAAAATGTAATTGTTCAATTTAAATAAGAATATGTTGGTGCGGTTGAGAGCACCTGTAATTTATACTAATTTAATAACATCCGCGATCTATACGATAAAAAGTAACTTTTTCCATTAAAATAGGAAAATTTAGGATTTTTGAACATTTTGTCGCTTGAACATTATTTCCGTGGACATTTTGTCGCGTGAACATTTTGTCGCGGGTACATTTTGTCAGTGCACTAATTTTCGGGTACATTTTGTCGTTGAACCTTTTGGACTTGCACCAATTGTCGTGTAACCATGTGACGTCACGTCTTCATACAATTATGAAGAATAATTATTTGACAATTAATCCAAAACTACTAAATATATTATGTATTTTATTCTTTAAAATAATACTTTGTGTTAATTAACATATCTGGTTACTTGAGCAAATATTAAAATCTATATTTAAGGTCGAAAACTCGATTGCCAAATTCGCGAAAAAGGTGCCGCTTGTACAGGGCTTGTTCGCTATAGTTATTGCCACGGGCAAAGGGTTAAGATGGAGCAAAAATATTTTATATGAACGATCGTAGAGATCCCTAGATGGAATATTTGAATCATAGCTAATGATTCTGCAACGACAAATCGATAGATAAATTGCACAACCAGTGGTGCAAGACCATTTACGTCTCATTCGTAGCAAACTTTCCATTTGACAGCTTTAATTATAAACAAACTGCAAAAAAAAAAAAAGCAAATTTACAAGGAAAAGATAATACGTCGCGGCATTTATCGTTCACAATACAGTAATTATCACCTTGAGACAAAGCAACATTAATTCACACAAACTGATAACAATTTCCTTCTAATTCTTACTAACCAATTCTTGTATGAACTCTTTGTTGCAGACGAGAATGTGGAACGGTTTTCCACAGTTTTTAACGCACGTCTCCAAGACTGTCAGCGTGTACATGACGATGGTGTAGTTTTTCCCCGCGCTCTGGACCAGTCGCTTCTTGATGGCTTTGATGGCGTCTTTGGGACCTTCTGTGCTGTCATTTATATAGTCACATATCTCCATGTTCAGCGCCCAGTTCTCCGACGGAAGCGAGCCATCTGTGGCCTCTTCTGCAAATCGAAGAGATATTACAGACGGTCCATATAAATGCAAGAGAAAATGATTTTTATTCATAAGAGCAGGTATTGTATAGTCGCTGTCATGATTGAACAGTTTTGAATATCAATGTAAAATTTTGGCTCAAAATTGATAGCATATGTATGTAACATATGCTTCATAAAAAAAAAAAAAAAAACAATTATTATAAAATGACGAATTAAACAGAATGTTAGTATTGCATTTTTAATTGAATTTTACTTTTTCAGTGCAATCCAACTGGATTATTAACATTTGGAAGGCGACTAATGAAATATTCATAATGTGAAAGCTTTTGCATTTGCATCAATTCCAATTCAGATTGCAAATTTTACAACGTGATAAATTGAAAATGGCAAAGTTGAATTCGTAACACGGTATTAAAAACGAATCTGCAGAATGATCTTTAGAAAAACATGAACGGTTCGGCAGCAAAGAGAAAGCATATCAAGATTACAATCAAGTCTGCAAATACGAAGAACCATAAAAGACTACGGGTGATAACAATAACACAAACAAACGATCACAATACAATAAAATCCCATCACAATGAACTTCTAAGAGACTTACAATGAAATCGGAAACTGTCGAGCAATATAATCTTAAAAAAAAATACCTACATATTTAAAAATTAATATATTTAGCAAACAGAAGATGTATCCAATTCGAATTGAACAACTTAGTGACGTTATGTCATACTTACTTTCTATCTAGTAAGCCTTTATGTATCTAAATAGTCGGTTGATAATAATATTAGCATACAGATGCAGTTCAATGAACTCGTCTTATACCCCATATCAAATTCCACACAAGGACAACAAGGCTATATAGCATCGAAGGAATCGATCAAAAACCGCAATGTTGCAAAATATGCGTAGTAGTGCAATGTAGGGTACATCCAAGCATGATGACGCACTTCTTTTGTTTGCGTACTCGAGCATATGTAGGTTTAGACATGACATACGAGTGGACATATGGCGAGAGATGAGTGAGGAGAGAGAGAAGCTCAGCTGTCAGCTGTCAACGGTTCCGCGGGATGACGAGCGAGATCTTGGCGGGATGACAAGGCGAGGGGCGGGGCCGAGGCGCGGGGCGGGCGAGGGGCGCGGGGGGTGAGGCGAGGGGGGGGCGGCTGACCGATTTTGTGTCCGACGGTTGTGGCGAAGGGGTTGCCGGCGAGAGCGCCAACGTTGAAGAACGACATCGTCGACGCGAGCCGAAGCTGGAAGCCGACGGCCACAAACCGCTCTCGCAGCCGTCACCGGCCAACTGTCATCTGGATCGGCAATTGCGAGCACCCACACGCTCACAGAATTTGCATTCGGCATCAAATGGCGCGCGCTCGCGAACCTCACTCTCCTAGCAATTACAATTGGAATGAAATTATGAAAGCATGGTGTACGCACACGTTGCTGGATTGAATAATATCAAACATCAATACGAATCATGATGTGAAATAATTTTATTTCATTTCCATTCGTTTTGTTTAAATAAAAAAATATAAATAGATTTGCGAACACCCATTCACCTAGGATTAATGTTCTTGAAATACGATAATATCAACAATATATACAATTCGTGTTCTTGAGATAGTACGATAACTATAATAAATCACGCAATCGTTCTAGAAAAATATGTCCTACATAACTAACCGTATATTCTTTGTTACCAAGTAGATTATATATTATACTACCCACAGAGTAGATTATATACTACCTACAAATATTCCACTTTTCAGTTATCTTGTAGCGGCTCTACGACGGTGAACGGATTACATCCAGTGGCGGCTCGTGCATATGGGCTGCAGGGCTGCAGTCTCCCAATACAGTACAAATGCATGCCATTGTGGCGGCTCGCTATACGACATGTGTTCAGATTATGTCTGATGATCGGCTTTCGTGGCCTTACGACCCACGATTTGGCCGATATATTTTTGTGCTGGCCACCCTGACACAGACAGCGGTTTACACAAACTGACAGTTGTTGCATAATGGTTTGGCGCGTAAACACTGGGGTGTTTTACGTGGCCCTCGCTCCTTGCCACCGCCCACCAGCTGGAGACTGGTGGGTTGAGACGATACTTGGAGACCAGCTCCAGTATTCGTCCGGTGTGCACCAGAGGAAGCCTGGTCTGTCTTCGTCCAGAAGGCAGACAACTCAGCTACGCGTGGCTAACCTCAAAAAGCACGCGTGGTTTCTTTGTTGACTTCCCCCCCCCCCCTTTTGCCCCCTGCTTGATCTCTGTATAATTTATATATATATATATATATACAGTGGCGGACTGGGACTGAAATCAGTGCATGCCAGGAGTCAAAGGGGGCCCCCACCCAGGGTTAAAAAAATTTGTCCCCCCCCCCCATATAACAAAATTTTCTTCTTTCCATCACGCTAAAAATCAAGGGCAAAAAATAAATAAAATTTTCAAAAATGGGAATAAACAAATTTAGGTACAAGAAAAATGGCAAAAGCAAAATAGATCCATAAATTACATTGTATATTTCGTTTTAATCCTTGTCATATAATGCATCATAAAATAATGTGGCATAAAAGCGGCTTTTATTTTCGGTAGAAAACAATCAGGGACGTCATTTCAGCTTTTTCTTGGGGGGGCAGGCAAATATTGGTCAAATTGAATTTTTTTTCAAAAAATCTTTTTTATATCGGAATAAAAATGGAAAATATAAAATATGAAAAAATTAAGCTTATTTCTGAAAAAATAATTATAAAAAAATATTATGTAAAAAGCCAAAAAAGCGCCGCAGGCGAAAATTTTTTTCCAAAAATCTTCACATGGTTAACAAAAATCGACCATCAAAATGTATCACTATATCAAAAAATATACGAACATTCGGAAAAATAAACGATACACATCTGTTTTTGAGACAAAATAAAGTAAAGGGGACCTTTCTAACGATTCGCTCCATGGGATGAACAATTTCTAAGAATGTTACTAATGGCATACCACTTAAAAACCAAAATATACTTGCTTCAAAATAATAAAATCTTTTTTTTTCAAAGCACATAGCAGCGATTATTTTATTAGTTACCCAAAAGTAACATATGTACATAAGAAATAAACGCAGCATTCATAGATCCATAGTATCTTATTAATCATTAAATCCATAATATTTTCGAAATTCACACTATTCCTTAATTTAGGGGGGCGAGTGCCCCCCCCAAATTACGTCCCTGAAAACAAAAAATGCATAATATTTTCAATTAATGTTGATCGAAAATCAGGATTTTGGGGAGGGGGCCCCTATCCTATGTTTCTATATACATGGATTTGTCTAGATTAGGAATAGATTTAATATTCGGAAACTGTTTAAAATTGTGTATTTAAATCTTACTATATCGTCGAAGTATAATCAAATGTTATTTTGAAAGTATGTATGAAGTAAATTTAAATCGCTGGTTGATGATGAATCGTCCTATCAAAATTGTTTTAAGCAATTCAGTTTATATTATTCAGGGAAATTTGTTTATTCCCATTTTTATTTCAGTAGGTAGTTGTTACATAGGTATTGGTATATGCATAATATTGAGGTTGGAAATGGGCCCGGTAAAAGGGCCCACGCAAATGTTGAAACTTACATTTCGAGCCTAATAAAAAAAGTTAACCGATCCTTGGGCTGTTAAAGCAAGCATTAGTTGTTTTTGTATATCGTAAGAAATTTGTTTTGTTGAAATACCCAAACTCTAGGTCCCAAAGTGCAATATCCTATAAATTTTTACACACGTGAAATAGTTAAATTAAAAAGTTATTTAATTTTACTGAGGGCCCATATTTTCTAACGGATAGTGGGGCCCACATGCCATCGGGCATGTACGCTTGTATGGCCAGTCCACCACTGTATATATATATATATATATATATATATATATATATATATATATATATATATATATATATATATAAATACAGTCGCCATACAAACAGACTTACAACCTGTTGTTATTATATTCTCCCGCCTCTTTTCCACATCACGCATCCCACGCCCACTGTACGAAAGAGAAAGGGACAGAGCAGAGCAGCCACCATCAGCAGAGACCAGACCACCGACGACGAAGGAAGGCACCTTGAGGAAACCAGCCCCGCCCACGCTTACCACGAGCTATCTCACAAACCGACTTCAGGTGTCTCTCGAGTTGAGGACCCCTGGCGTCTGTACAACATGGTCGAGTTTGGTCATGTAGGCGGGGTACAATGTGTTGACCGTATCCCGGCCTAACGAAACATAGCCGAACACCGAGCCAGCAACACACTGCCGCATCCAGAGACCTTCTGAACATAGCTGAATGCCGAGCCAGCGACACTCTACCATATCCAGAGACCGCTGAACGACATACTTTTGCCCACAAATACCATACCTTTGTACAACCATAGGCAAACAATAAAACTTTATAAAACAAGCACAACAGTGTTTCGTTAGGCCGGGATACGGTCAACACATTGTACCCCGCCTACATTGGTGACCCCATCTTTGAACTACGCAGCCTTCATAGCAGTCAACAGCGCAGTCAACATCGCAGCCCACAGCGCAGCCTACATAGCAGCCTACATCGCAGCCTACATAGCAGCCCACATCGCAGCCTACATAGCAGCCCACATCGCAGCCTACAGAGCAGCCTGCACAACAGCACCGTCCAGACCGACACAAACCTTCACTACCATTGTAACGACCGAAACAGTAACATGGTGTGAAAGTACATATGGACCAGCTACCAACACAACCCGCTGTTGAGTCAACCCACTCCAGCACAACCGGCGAAACAAATCGCCACTGAGCCAACTAGCTCCAACACAACACAGCCGCTGTCGAGACAACTAACTCCAGCACAACCAGCAAAACGCCTGCACAACAACACCGTCCAGACCACCAACCTTGACTATCAACGTAGCCTAGACAGAATAAGCAACATGATAGAAAAGAACAACTTGGACCGGCATGCAACACAACCCGCTGTTGAGACAACTAACTCCAGCACAACCAACGAAGACCAGCACTCAACGCACTTCGTCAACCAACGTTCTTCACGCAAGACCCGCTGCCGAGACAACTAACTCCAGCACAACCAACGAAGACCAGCACTCAACGCACTTCGTCAACCAACGTTCTTCACGCAAGATCCGCTGTCGAGACAACTAACTCCAGCACAACCAACGAAGACCAGCACTCAACGCACTTCGTCAACCAACGTTCTTCACGCAAGACCCGCTGCCGAGACAACTAACTCCAGCACAACCAGCAAAACAGTCACGCGAATGACTCCACGCAGAACACAGCAGCCTGCACAACAGCACCATCCAAGCCATCACAAACCTTCACTACCAACGCAGCTCGCCCAAAATAAGCAACCTGGTAGAGAACAAGACTTGGACCGGCATGCAACACAAGACCCGCTGTTGAGACAACTTTCTCCAGCACAACCGGACAAACAACGACGCCATCGAGTCAATAGACTCCAACACATCAAGATTCCCACAAAATCACACACATCGCTAACACTCACCGGAGAGCCATGTAGGAATCTCGTCGTCGTCATCGTCATCGAAACCTTCGAGAATATTCCGCAACAACAAAATACATCGAGCGGAACAGCGCCAAGCATTCCAGAAAATACTACGCCTCGACGAAAGCAAATTCCCCTTGTACGCATCAATAACTAAATGCTCGTACAACCACTTCCATCAAGCATTCCAGAAAATACTACGCCTCGACAAAAGTGCATTCCTCTTGTACGCATCAACAACTAAATGCTCGCACGCATCAATAACCACTTCCATCAAGCGTTCCAGAAAATTCTACGCCTCGACAACAGTGCATTCCTTTCTTACGCATCAACAAACCACCACCATCGGTCAGGCGATTCCAGAAACACTATAAAAGGAGGTACAACCCAAACAACGCCAGTCGACCCACAGCAGCAAGCGTCGACATACAGCTCCTGACCAGCCACCACTACACTACGCGGACTTGGAAGATCAACCAGCCGGACGAGCCAGCAACACACTGCCGTATCCAGAGACCTTCCGAACATAGCCGAACACCGAGCCAGCAACACACTGCCGCATCCAGAGACCTTCTGAACATAGCTGAATGCCGAGCCAGCGACACTCTACCATATCCAGAGACCGCTGAACGACATACTTTTGCCCACAAATACCATACCTTTGTACAACCATAGGCAAACAATAAAACTTTATAAAACAAGCACAACAGTGTTTCGTTAGGCCGGGATACGGTCAACACATTGTACCCCGCCTACAGTCACCTTCCTGCGAGTGGAGACCAATTCGATTGTGTTCGGAGTTAGCTACCTCACTCTGCCTTCAGCTGTCATAAATAAAACACGTGCATTAACATGCCAGTCGTCTCATTCGTTCACCCCCTATACTATTGTTGTCGTCCAAATGGGCTGCGGGGCTGCAGGTCTCCCAGTATAGTACATATTCAAGCTATTTTTGTTTTCATTCGATCAACGGTTTGGTTAACGAGCTACTACAGCCTGAATAATCTCACGAGCCGCTACTGGTTACATCCCAAATGTGAATCGCTACCAGGATAAACGCCGCTATGAATCTTCCGCTACGAAAATCACTTGCGCGACTCTTCTGTCGCACGAAAATTCGTCGCACAGGAAAATTGCCGTACAGAAAACTGCCCAAATATTGCTCAGCATATGCATTTTTTTAAGAGATTATGGTAGTGTAAGGGAATGAGACGACATAGTGTTGTACACACGACTGTTTAATATGCCGGTTGGGAAAAAAGTAGTTCAGCAGCGGGTAACATGACCGAGTTGGTCCCAGCTCGCAGGATAGTAACCGAAACTCGACCATGTCGAAACGCTACAAGATTTTCATTATTATCGACTAGACATATGAACTACCAGGATAACCGCCGCTACGAATTTTCCGCTACGAAAATCACGTGCACGTATCTGCTGTCGCATGAAAATTCGTCGCACAGGAAAATTGACGTACAGGAAACTGTCCAAATATTGCTCAGCATATGCTTTTTTTTAAGAGATTAAAGATATACAAATGTAGAATATTAATAAACATGATTTTGTTCTGAACTTCGGCCACCTCGAAATCGAGACTCACGACAAAAACAACGGCACGTGCCAGATTGCATGAATCAGTCACCCCCAGTGGATCAGTCACCCGCGCACACGCAAATAAAATAGTTCAATACCTCAGTCGTAATTGATATGCACGAACAATCGCAGGTCTAGTTGCGACAGTGGTCACTTATTAAGGATATTTTTTGGTCTCCGAAGAAAGTCTAATTAGAAGAGAGCACTTCTGTGCTTGCACACCCGAAAGCTACGTCCGGGGAGTGGGGGTAGCAGGATGCCAGCCTAACCTTTGGCATTGCTGCCAACTGAAGGGACGGTGAGGAAGACGCAGTGTTACAATTTTCATTAACTATGCACCTATTTAATAGTCATTTCAACAATTCGCAGTTTATGTTTGATCAATATCAATTCATAATTTCCATAGAAACACATTGTTGTGAATTGTGATATATGGGTACTTTCCATTGTTACCGTTTCAGATTTGTTGACTCGACCCAAATATTTCCAATACTTAATTTCTGTAATTACACTATCTATGAATTACAATAAACATGGACCTCGACATAATAGGCTTGAAATTTGAACCGGGCGTTATCAACAACAAAATGCTAAATACTTCCATTTTGCAACAAGGCCATGAAAAAACGCAACTCTTAGAGCATGGTAACGAGATACAAATGGATGCGGTGAGTCAATTGAGACTTGATTTTCTGAACATTTTAAAAATAGATCACTTGTGGATGCTGAAATCATTGAGCAAACTCACCCTCACTCATAATAAAATTGAAGTGATTGAGAATCTCGATCAACTAGTACACTTGAAAGAGCTCGATCTGTCGTTCAATGAAATATCAACTATAGAAAATTTAGAAAAACTGGTCAACGTCGAGGTTTTGATGTTGAATAACAATAGAATCAAAAGATTGGAAAATATCGACACATTACAAAATCTCATTGTGTTTAGTATATCTGGGAATCTCATCCAGGAATATAAAGATGTAAGAATTCAATATAATTCTATGTTTAATTTGTATAATTAGTTGTTATATATATAATTTTATTTCAGTTTGTTTATTTACGAAGATTCAAAACACTGAAATCTTTGAGTTTGAAAGATAATCCTTGCTGCGAAAATGAACATTGCGATTCTTTCGTTAAGGCTATATTACCAACGGTTTCATATATTAACTATGCGAGGGTTACGACTGAAGAAAAATTATTATGTACCTCTCAATTTAGGTAAATTGTATTGAACTAATTGGATACGAATGATTAAATTTAGTTTAAAGAATATTATTCTTTATTAAACTCAGTTTTCTAATCAAAAAACTGGAAGACGAAGAGGAATTACTTCAAAATGAAATAATCAACAGGAAAAAAATAGACGAAGAGAATGAATTCAATGCATTGTCGTTTGTAGAATACTTAAACGACTCTGAATTATTTGACACAATGTTTGAACAAGATAAGAATATTTCAGAAATTGTATACACAAATGACACTTTACGACAAGAATATGACGAGTATGACATAATATATTATTTACATTTAAAATACATACATTATGCTTTATGTACGTTGATTGTTTTTCAGTTATAGATCGTTTTACGGAGAAATAATGAGGGAATTCGTTGAGTTTGGTCACAAAGAGTATCATAATAGAGAAAAGGAAATAAAACAATATGATAGTGTTATCGAACAAGCTAGAAATAGCTGTGCAGAAAAGAACAAACAGTAATAATATAATTTTATAGAATACTATATGTTAAATCATCAGTGTAATTTTATTCTATTAATTTTAGAGCAAACCAAGAATATTACATTAAAAAAATCGAAATATTCAATTCAATTTTATCAACAATGGAATCTACGGATTCCGAATTGGAGAGATTAAAACATGTTGGCGAATTGTGCAAAATATTGAGTGAAGCTATCGAAAATTTATGGAATAAGTTGATGACTGAAGAAATAACATTGTATGAACAATCTGAGGTATTGCAATGATCAATAACCACGAATATTTATGCAATTTGATTACTAACTATTAATATAAAACAGGAAACTAGAAGTCATTTTGCAAGAAATATTGAAGAGTTGTCGCATCAGATGATTGCTATGGGCAAAATCGTTTTCAATAAATGGCGAGAAAGGGAAATGGAATGGACCGTAGATTGTGAATCTATTCTACATAAAATTTTAGAAAACAATGCAGATGTAGTAAGACATTTGATTTAAGTATACTATATGTATGTATGTTAAAATATCTGTTTAATGGTGTTTGATTGTGTGTAGGAATCTGATCAAAATTGTTTACAATTAGAAAATGAACACATGCAGTTCATAAACGATCGGGAAGAATTGCTGATAGCGAGAGTTCAAAAGTGGTCAAATGAACTTATATCTAGAATTAATTGGTAAATACGGCAATATACATAAATAGCACTGTTCAAATAGGATTTTAATTGTTGGTTTTTTCATGGATATAAATTTTCAGGGAAGAAATACGTCGAAATCGCAAAAGAATTCTGGAAATAATATATTTAATAGAAAAGTACAAATCAAACTTGGAAAAATTACAAAAACGATTTGACTTGTTTTATAACGAAGGGGACTTTAACGTGAACACATTTTTAAAAAGTATCGACATGTAAATTCGTCATTAAAAACAGTATAATTACTACACTTGAACAAAAATAATATCTAAAAAAATTAGGTGAATTAATAAATGCACAATTTATGATTCTAAAACAAGCATTCATTGTACGTCACATGCTGTATAATTTGTTCATGTACATTGGTATAAATTCTATCAATTTTTTTTTTAAATATGTTATAAAAATATTATTTTATATAATATAAAATAAAATCTCATCAGTAAAAAATTGTTTTTAAATTAAACCTATTTGCTTTTGCTCTTAAGCGCTTGAATGTACAATTCTAACGATTTTTGAACTTTCGGATTGCAAACGGCTAAGAGGAATCGTTGCAAATCTTCATCCCTGGTTTCTTCGAGTTCTTTGAGAATCTTTTCTCTGAACACAAACTTGGTCAACATTCTTGCTTGCGGATTGATCTTATCGAATTTACTTATGAATGATTCGCATTTGGTGATGGCTTCGGCTTTATCCTTTGCAACTTCGTCAATAAGACCGATCTAAAAAAAAACATAGATTAAAATAAATCCATAAACTTACTCAAATTGATATACCAATATAGTATTGCATACTTTCAAAGCCTCGTCAACGGGAAACAGAGTTCCCAAAGTGAGTGCCTTTTCAGCTATACGAGAGGATATCGTGTTCTTCATAGTATTTTGGAACCATGATGGTGCAACGATACCCAAAGCAGTTTCATTCAAACCGATGGTAAATTTACCTTCAACCATCACACGATATTCGCAGCACATGGCTAGCAAACATCCACCAGCTGGGGAATGACCCTGAAATGATCAAATTTTAATTAAATGGAAAATACAAGTATAAATCACGCATTTTACTTTACATACATTAACAGCAGCCGCTGTAGGGAAACCAGATCCAAACAGTTTCATCCATAAATCTTGGAGAGAAGACCAAAAATCTTTAATTCTGTCCTCATTCGGTTTGTACATTTCCATTATATCCAATCCACCCGAAAAAATTGTCGGCAACGACTGAAATGTACATAATAATTTACATGATGTTTAATATTTTTAATCCATTATAATTTATTGTCAAATCACCGATGTTAGAATCATTCCTCGAGATCTATTATTGGAAAGATCGTCCAGAGCAGTGGAGAGTGCTTTGATCAGTTCAAGATTTAAGCCGTTGACAGGAGCTCGTTGCATTGTTACGAGAGCGACACCGGTCTTATCGTTGACTTTGACATTAACCAGAGGTCCCGCACTGCACATTGCTCGTCCATTCTTCACAATAAATGGATTAAACTCCTTGGTAACAATCCTGCCGAGCTGCCTGAATGACATCATTTTTCACCTAAAATTTAGAGGACACTGAAGATTAAATCTATTAAATTGGAATTGTACAATAATCTCATTTTTAAATCAGTGTAGGTGAAACAAAAATGATAATCTATCAATCACATTTTTTTATAGTTAGTAAAATTTGATAGTATGAAGATTGTATCTGATCCAAACAATCGAGATATTCCAAAAGATATTGTTCATAAAAAGATAATAGTTTAATCAAATTTTAAAGCCTCTTTTGCACCACATTTATGATTATGGATATGTGAAAATCTTCTATGTATCAACTTTATATATTTTCATAGTTAGGCAGTCGTTGATTTCTCAACTTTTACATAACAAAATACGAATTAAAGCGAATTCGTGTTTTATTTTTTGGTGTATTTAGAATCGAATTAAACACAGGGAAATCAATATAAAATAAAGAAATTAGCTAATAATATTCAAACCGATTTCTTTACAATGTTGTATATCTGAGTATGTGAAGACGAACGAGCTGTCACTAACCAATTGCGAATAATACCGGTCAAAGTCCTCCACGTCAAATGGCTGAATACCTGTGTATAATATTAGCTGTACATAACCAAAGAACTATTTATTTATGTAGTGATTTGACACCGAATGTGATTATATTTTAAAATAATTTAAATTAACACAAAATTCATGCTTAACATAAATTGACAAATTTATAATACAAACAGAATCGTTTTAAGAAACTGAAAATCAACTGAAATTCAGATATTTGCATAGGTATTCTTCTTTAGCGTCAAGTTTGCCAGTGGTAAAAATAAATAAATTTATTAATCCACATTTTCATTTTTATAAATACAACGATTGGCTACGTCCACACTGGTTCGGTGATTACTGGTCACAAATTACTCGTCACAAAGTCACTAAAATCTCTATAACGGAACATCTGGCAGCCGAAAAGTCCATCAATCGAAAGCAATACCGTGGGGTGAAATTCTTTCTCTTTTTTTCGTGCAGCTTTACTTAATGTGCGTGAGCAGGATACAAGAGGAACAGCCTGTTCTCCTATTTTGTACTAGCTGATTCGAAAGGTACCCACGCGATTTATTATATTAAACGGATTATTTCGCAAAAGCGATCTCGCGCAAGTCACTAAAATTTCGATCATGGAACATCTGGCACCCGAAAATTCCATCAATTGAAAGGTACACACGCAAAATATTGTACTAGGTCAGTGCTTCTTAACCTGGTTCGATCGAACCCCAGGGGTTCGGTGAGTCAATCTCAGGGGTTCGGCGGAAATTCAGCAGAGCCAGGTTCAACAGCAACTCTTCAGAACAACAACGCTCTCAATGTTTTTGTGTCAACAAATGGTGACGTACCCTGTTATTGCTAAGAAAGCTCTGGAGATTAACCTCCAACAAGGTTAAGAACCACTGCCTTAGAACAATATTTCGTATGGATGAATTTCGATTGATGGAGTTTTTGGGTGCCAGATGTTCCGTGATCGAGAACGCTTTTTGCGGAGTAATCACCAAACCTTCAAATATATGTATGTGATTATTGAATTATAAACTAGAATAAATTTGAAAAAGAAGTCTACAAAAAGCAGGCACGAAAGCGTGGTGTTTTGGCGATTCAACTGTCAACTCTAAACTGTCAGCTGTGTATCGTCGGCTGTCACCATGTCTTTGGAACAGACGGCTTGTGATGGTGTGTTTCAGTATCAATCAATTTTTATTTTACATTTATCGCTGACACATACGAGTATAGCTTATAGTACAGCTTTGTGGACAGCCTACGAAGTGGTCTCGGGTTCAAACTATCAAATCACATGATTAAAAAAAATCATACGATCTTATCAATGATTTAGAGTATTTAAGATGTACTGCTGGTGAGATTTAGATGATTGTAAAATTCAAATCGACCGTCACCCATCACCATTTGCCAAATTATGTGATTTAATTTCCGAGACGATTCTTCACAAAATTGGTTTACCTCCACATTATTATCACAAATGCAGCCAGTCTGCATTCGTTGATTGTTTATAAACATCGTATGTATTTTGTTTGATTATGATTTTGTATACTAAAGCCTATCCAGACTAGACTAATATGAACGGGTAGTGAATTCCGTTTTCATGTTCGCTTAGTATGGACAGATGTTTATATATTATATTTTAAAGTCAATTTCACACGAAGAAGATACGATTACGTTTTAGGGAAAACTTGTGTCAGCATTGCAAATATTCTAAGAAAACAAATTACAGATCTGAAGGCGTTCGAGCGGCGGCTGACGGAAGTTATTGCTTGCCTTCAGCCGGCTACGATGAGATGGCGAAGTCAGTATATGTATATTTTTATAAAATAACTACACATAATAATTATGGCGATGGCTAAATGATTATATATATTTCAGTTTTATTGGGAGTTGCATCAGTTTCTACAGCCATCGGTGCCTGGTATTGGTTGACTGATCCCATGACAGCGATGGTGCCGTTTTCTCTATCACTATGGAATCATCCGTATTTTTTCTTCACATCAATTTTATTAAGTACGTTGAGTTCTGTATACATATTGTGACGTATACTAAAAAGAGCCACCAAGTAGTTGCAATCGGATTAGCCCGAGTAGCATCCCAGAGACTGTGTGTTGCAGAGAAAACTGCATTTTTTTTGATTCGTGTCTCCATGGCTCGAACTCTCTCCTACAGCTCCCGAGGATGACTTCGCTGTAGCTTCTCTTCCTTCGCTGGTGACTTTGTTCCACGGCCCATCTTGATCCCACTTCTGACGACCAGTGTTGCGTAGGGGTGGGTGGACGATCCAAGTAAAAGGCCAAAGTCGTGTCACAGCATTTATTGATGATTAAGGAGATACACACACTGGCAGTGCTCAGTCCAGAATGTCTTTATATCGCCTAAGTACCGCCTTATAAGGGGCAGGTCTCTCAGGACATCTTCGACGTCTAATTTGTTTACCTATTGTTATGGTCACGTACTCGGATATGTCTTCCCACGACATTCGGTCCCACGGTATAGGTCACTTCTGAGAAGGGACCAAATAGCGGCCATTGTTTAGCCTACATGCACTTAAAGTCTAGATATAATCCTTGAAACTAATTATAACCGTCACACAGTCTCTGGGATTCTACTCGGGCTAATCCGATTGCAACTACTCGGCGGCTCTTTTTAGTATACGTAACAATATCATATATTTTATGCAACATTTTCATTATTTCTAATATGAAATTGATCTTTTCAGTATTATTATTCTTGTTTGGAATTCACAAAAGAGTCATCGCTCCTAGTATAATAACAGCCAGAACTAGAACAGTTCTGGCAGACTTTAACATGTCATGCGACGAGACGGGAAAATTAATCCTCAAACCGCGCCCGACAGTTAACACTTACAATAGACATTAGACATTTAAATTGTAACTATGTATTTATATTTTCATTTGTAAAACCAATTAAAAAAAATCTAGTAATTTTTTTATTTCATTCTTCACCACTGTGCCAAGGAATCGAACGGGTTCAAAATAAGATAAACGCTTAGATTATAAATGGTGTTTATTTTATAACAAATTGTACAGTTGTGATTTACTTGATTATTTTATTAAACATTGAAATATTTGTGCTATGGTGGAGTATTATAAAATACACTTGGTAAAAAAAATGCTTACAATAAAACTATCAATAAAAATTTTCATATACAAGTAGTTCAGTGTCTGATTTTAAAAGTAAAAAAAAAAGAAAAACACTCAAATGATTACAAATCAGACACAACGCTAAAAAATAGTGATCCTAACATCAAGATATTCAAAAAATTGCTGTTCATCCAAAGCCAAAAGATCCAATAAACGTTTATAAACTACTTGTATATATACATCTATTAAATAAACATAGGCATAGTAAGAGGTGGGGTAAAAAAGGGTAGCGAACAATACACTGAAATGTCTTACAAAAATTTTTAAACACTAAGAATTTTTTTCGTATTGAACAATTCACTGATATTTGCTACAATGTAAAATAAGACATAAACGAGATCAACATGAAAATTGTAAAGTTGATTGCGAATTTCAGATAATATGGGAGGACGTGACAATCTCAATGGAGACTTTGTATAATATAAGTTATCGGCGACTGAAAAGTGTGCAATGTAATTAACATCTGATGTGCAAACTATTGCACATGCAAAAATAGTTTAACCCAGAGAAAAGATAAACAAGAGTGGGCACAATCTGCTCAGCAAATTAAACAATAAGGCTTATTGCGCACTGACGACCAGTCTCCGGGCGACCGGTTGCCGTCGACTGTACTTTATACACTTGGTCACCGGTCAACCGAACGACCAGCGAGCGACTTTGACTGTATAAAGTAGTCTTCGGCAACCGGTCGCCCGGCGACTGATCGACAGTGCACAATAGGCCTAAAACTTTATAAATACAATCAATGAATCAGTCAATCTATACAATACATAAAGTACATCTTGAAACGTCGAACAACATTAAACCATCATCAATTCGATCATCATCGTCGAAATATAGTGTAAAGTGTACAAAGACAATATTTGTATATTAAAGAATTAATGCAAATATAATATACAAACTAACAACGATGTAAATGAACACTATTAGGTACAATATTTAATTGGTAAGGTTAGTTTCAATGGGTTTTTTCATATATATACTATTTATTTGTTTTTTGTTCACTAAAAATCATACGTACATTGTGTTTTAAATTAATATTTATCTATATAATTTTGGCCTATATATAAAAATTTATAAGAAAAATGTAAATATATCATTTTCATCATTCGCTAATAATATTAAACTTTGGATAACACATCAATGTATGATCGGAAAAACTATGCATGTAAAATTAAGGTACTAAATTAACTTTGGCTTTGAAAATCTATACAAAAAAAAAGGAAAAACAATCAAATACACTCAATAACACCATTTATACAAATTATATAATACAATACAATATATGTATAATAAATCAGGATGATTTTGAACTAAAGAAAGCGTTCGTTAAATAAGTAAGCGAAAATTTTTGGTATTCACATATTGAATCTACATATATTGATTAATTACATATATTCGAAAACGAAATTATAGTTATTACCTATAAATTAAATCAATACTTTCTAAAATGTTCTGTTTTATCACTCTTTTTTACATATTTCAAATGACATGTGATTGTTTTTGAGCTATACTGAGCAAGCGATTGATTTTATGCAGTGTATTTATTACATATTTAGGTATACAAAAAAAAATCGCTTAAAATTAAAAATAATTAACCACAAACGCGTAATTAAATTTGTCAAATTCTCGTAAAATAAAATAATAAAGTATAAAACCACACAAAACGCAATTGTCATGGGAAACAATAATTCAAGGAAATATATTTATGTTAATATATAAATATACACATTATAACAACAGTTATGCAATGATAATAATACAATTTATCTAAAAAAAAAAAAAGGAAATCCTGACTAGTTTATGCTTAGTGTTGAGAAAATACAGAAAAAAATAATAATACACATTTGTATTAATACTCAAATCTAGTATGCTATCAATTCGTGACTTTCCTTTAAGCAGTTTAGTATTTTATTGTCATAATAGGCATATAATTATTCAACTCCGAGAACGATTACGATAATATAACTCGTATAATGAAATATTAACATTCACTCATCTTAAAATATTTCAATTCCAACTGATAAAAATTCAGCAATCGTTTAACTTAATTCGGTCAACATTTTTAAATTGTTTATTTGACTTTACTAAAATTTTCCTCCGTCACGATCATTTTGATAACTCAGCAAACGTACAAAACGAAATAAGATGAAGATTACACATAAATCCAACATTGGAATCAGAGTCAACATCAAGTTAGTAAAAGATTTATTAATTATTGCTAATGCAACGACTGGACTTTGCAAACTCTTTCTTATTTACACTAAATCAGTGGTTACGAGACATTTACAAAGTAGCAATTGTTATTTCAGAATGTACTAGTGTTGTCTTCAATTAAATAGTAGCAATATTAATACAATATTCCTTTGCAAGTGTGCTTCAAAATACAAAATATTAAATTGTGAGTGTGAAAATTAGCGTAATTTCCTTAAATTATTTTTTTATATATGAAAATCATATCATCAATTTATCCTAAAAAGCGGTTCTGACTATAAATGTCTGGTTTTGTGTTTATACACCATTTAATGGTTGCTTACAATGAAAAATTGTTCTACGTAATATATATATATATATATATATATATATATATATATATATATATATATATATATCGGTAATCTATACGAGTTGTATTTCTAAAAAATATTTGTAAAATAATTTATTTCATACAAAATATACACTTACGAGTACGAATGTAGAATTTTTATTCTACACTTCATCGAATAAAACACTGACGATTACTATTTTGTTTACTTGTGTATATCAAGGCAAAAATTACAATTTACCTAATAATGAAACAGGCATCCACTTCATAATCAATGAAAAATCAGACAAATATTTGTGATTCACATGTTTAGTTTTAGATTGAAAAATAGTTTAAAGCACATACGTTTTAGTTCAAATGTTCATATTGTTTTATGTAAAAAGCTATAAAAAATTAATACTAGTCCGTAAGAATACTATACGTATTTTAATTATCGCACATACATATTTGCACATGTCATATCAAATCGTCAGCTACAATTTGAACAGGACTTGAAATAACGGACGAAGTGAATCTAATAAAAATCTTGTAAAAAAAAATAATAGAAATTCAGTATTTGAGAATAATTATCATTGTGTAATTAAATTAGCACAGTGAAATCTTTATCATCTAACACAGTCTCCCACTTGTTCCGACCAGTTTGATGCAATTTTCCTGCAGTTATCATCTAATGTTTCCCTTTCAGAAATGATAAAGATTCACTGTACGTATGTATATTTCCAAATAATTAATATACACAAATTTAAAATGAGTAATATTTCTATTAAAATTTATAAAACACTACAATATTGGTTATCGATATAAAAATTATTTAGAATTAAACTTTTAAATTAAATAAAATTTAAATCGTCAATATCAAAATTTATATAGACGTTCAACAATTGCACGATTCTCATTATAACAGAATAAACTAGTATAGTGATGTAAATTATGACGATTAACAATATTTATGTATGTAATACAGAGAAATTATTCACATGGTAAACAAGTACGTACATACATACATACATATAATACTTTCAATAAATAAAGCAAACGTCACAATTGCCGTCTACAATTCGACGACAAACAGAGATGAATATCAAATAAATATATTTTAAGGTAATCGATCGAGTGAGTGCAAATGTCCGCTAGTGATAACACCAACATACATATATGGTGAAAACGAAACTTGAACGGCAAGCCGTCGAGAGACATTCATACATCGTAACAAATGTACAAAATGGCCTAACCGGGTCGCTTAATGATTAACTACACGTATCGTTAATATAAAATTACAAGTGAAACTTAACTTATTTCATTTTTATTCAGACGAAAATTTAAAATACACCTCAACACGAGTATCCTTCATTAAACTTGACATTATCAAATAATATATAAAAAATACTTTTACTGGAATGTGTTCACCGTCGAAAAAAGTCTATTTACGATATATCTCGAGGAGTCAATGAGCAATTATTTTTTTATCTTTTTATTTTAAAACACAAAATTATTTCCAAACGACAAAATTGTATCACAGGAACCCCCCGCACGCCGCTCGACAGATCGAACTAATCCATACAGCAGCACGAGAGGCTGGAATGCTGTCCTCACGCCGACAGTAACGTTTTTATGTTTTTTGGAGTCGAGTGGTGGTTTAAATGTCGCGTCGTGTACCGCAGAGCGTTGAGTAGAGGCTCGGCCTTGGCCGGTGGCTGCTGCTGCAAGAACCTGACGCACCCTTTCACATCCACGGACGAGGAGCGACAGAAAGCCCCCGACGGATGCACCCAATCGTACAGTATAACTAAGCCGACCATTACACGTAATACTAGCAACGATGTCTCCTCACGACTGAACTGAGCAACCAACTTCCTACAAAAAGATAAAAAAAAACACATTAATACTTCATAAAATATACATCACTCACATCTACAAGGTAGGGCGGAAACAATTAGACGGTTAATATCTTGAAAATGCATATTTTAATTGTATCATAACATCATTTAACATTTGAAAGGTTTGATGTGTTTCAAATAGCCTCATAGAAGAAGAAAAAACTCCCCGAAATGAGACATGAATTCTGAAATCATCCGGTTGGAAACTAACCACTTTAGAAATACAATTTTTCTATTTTATTTTATGTCATAGAACATGAACACTGCCTTTACAGATCGCTTCAAAGCGGCGAGTGCACTTTAAACAGATAAATACAGCCAATCAATCAATACAGTATATAAGCATTTTATATTTAATGCGAATTCATACAAACATCCTCAGTGACATCTATAGAGAAATTTTTGCAGCATTTTATAATCAAATTGGCGAACTTCTAGACGCTGAATAACTTGAGATTAGCAAGAGAGATGCCAATTTTTACAGGAAACGTTTCAATGAAAATCAGAAAAATTGGTAAACTCTGATAAGAAACGATCAACCTCGAGTCACAAACCATGATCTGGCCAGCAGCAGGACTCAAGTCGGCTTGGATACATTATAAGAATGCCTGGAATTTGCGGATGATTATCTGTTTGCTAGATAAAACCAAACAGAGAAAGACTCACAGTTGAAAAATACAGTTTAGTTTAATCTATGAAAGATTAGGATTCAGCTAGAGCATGTTCCAAAAGCATTAGGTGATAAGAGGAATGTAATAAAGATGACCTCAACTCAATTATGGAAATGTAAACAGAAGTATCAATTTTGCATCGCTCGGAAAAACCTTTTTTAATTTTTACTATACAAATCAACCTCAAGACGCTGAATAACTTGCGATTTGCAAGAAAGATCGGAAAGCAGTCGCCAATTTACAGGCACCGTAAAATTGACAAACTTTGATAGGAAACAATCGACCTGGATCACAAACCAAGGTCTGGACTTAAGTGGGAATCGAACTCGTGACAATCTGCTCCACGCCGCTAGTTTAAAATAAAAGCTGTTAGATTATAAAATTCAATGAAGTTCACCCGAGTGACGTATCATCAAAAATGACATGATATTATCAAATGTACTTTGCTTTCGTTTAGCTATTGAATATTTTCATAATTTTCAAGATATCAATTGTTTCAGCCCTACATTGTGCGGTACAATGTTTACTAACGGATTTTCCAGCATCCTGAGACACACTTTAGCCATGGTACCGAGGGTCTCCGTAGTGTTTTCCAAATCTTGCTGATTATCGGCGACAAATTGAGACGTGGCCTCGGACAGGACTTTCAGCATCGGAGTGGCGTGTGCGTAAAATAGTGACATTCTGTTGGCTAGTTCGGATCCGATGTGAGGAGGCGGAGTGGCGCCATCTTCGTTTCCGCTCATGTTAAGTGTGTTGCCGCCTCTCGATACGCTGCGTCGATAGTAGCTGAAATCGTTTTGAATCGCAGGCGTTTTCATCTGAAATCGATAGAATTGTCACGATGAAATTTATGAATCAAATGCATTCTTATCGAAAGAACAGAATCGAATAACAATACAGATAGCGAGTCGAGTGAATTCGTAATTATTAGTGAATCACTATTTTTTTTTTTAATTACACCTTGCATGCCAAATCGATGTGTTGTGTAAAATTAATTAAACATTTTATTTTAGTATTTAGAAAGTGTAACGTTATATAATTATGTGTTTTGCGTTGTGAAGCTAATGAAAGTAGTCATTAATCTGACGAGATAATCTACAATTTGATCCAATTGAGAAATGCTTGACGACATGTGTAAACAAAACGATTGTAACAGTAACATATTTTACTAACAACTATGTACATACATGTGTGCACTTCGCTCAGTCGAAAGTTATGACGAATTTCAATATATGGATTCACCGTTATTCGTTAAAATAGAATGGACAGACTCGAACTTGTCCACTGGTAATTTTTGAATCGATCCTACATATGCCAGTTATTCAATTACAATATTGAATATACCGATACCAATTATATTCCTTTATGTGGCTTGCCTAAAATTTTTAATGGGCCCAATGAGTATGAATATGATATTGAAGGTGGAAATAAAAGGTCCTTCCCATATATTTTTACTTTATCTATGAATGTATGTTTGTAGTAACAATAGATGAAGTTTTGTGATCATGCGAAAATTCTAACTAGAGATTTTGACTGATTCGAGCTTAGAATCGATCACTGATCACGTTTTCATGATCTAGAAAAAATGTGTGTCTGTGTATTTTGGGGATTTTTTGAACACTGTTAGTTCTATCGATAAAAGAATACCTTTCATAAAATTTTATTTGTAATACAAAATGACATTAGCCAAAATTAAGCCTTAATGTGAGAACATTTCTAACGTTAGCCATTATGTAAGAATTTCAATATCATATTCATACTCAGTGGATCTAAACCTATTTTAAAACAACTTAATTGTTTCTCAATTTAAAATTTTACGTTTTGGCCATCAGTAACTTTTCCGTTGTCTGACTTTTTATGGCGAAAATTCGAATGGTCAATTTTTTTGAATAAATGGTCAGTAACTTTTACGAAATTAAATGAAAAAAGTGTACTATATTGATAAAAATGAACGGTCAGTAAATCGCATATTGCCGTGGTGGGTCTAAGCCCATTTTAAAATATCTTAACCGTATCACAATTCAAAATTTTACGTTTTGGCCACCAGCAATTTTTCCATTAGTACCAGTAATTATTATGAAATTAAGTGAAATTATGTTGATGAAAATGAACAGTAAGTAAATTTCTTATTGTCGTAAGTATTTTTGGACAAACAGACAACAGTCGAGAATAATAATATAACTTACTAATCAATTATTTACTGACCAAATAAATTAAAATTTTTAATCACAGCTCAATTCAATCAACCTGGCATTATGAAAAAAATATGCGACTCATATTGGTAAGCAAAGATGTTTCAACAAAAAAAAAAAAAAACCTACATTTAGGTATTCATAAGAAAGCTCGCTAAACCAATATAAAATAAAGTATAATAAAAATGACACGCTCATAATATGTATACCTTGCACTCGTCGAACTTCAACACAAATTCTAAAATCTCGGCAAACTGCTTCACCAAAGCCTGCTGCTGCTCCAAGTGTTGAGTGGGGCTCATCGGCCCACCGACGAGAGATCCCAATAACCTCGGAACGACCTGAAACAACAAACAAACAAAAAAAATCAACAACAACTTCACACCGGCGAGCGCGACAAGTCGACATTTTAACGCAAACAGTCACAGCCACACAAATAAAAATAGACGGGATTGATTATTCTAATATGCTTTTTCCTGACGGGCTCCCGACTTAATTGAGCCAGTAATTCACATCAACAGTAATCTTCTCAATGGATAGATTGACCCCTCGCACAAAAAAGTCACCGCCATCTGATTGATCAAAAAGACGAAAACACACACTCAAACACACACAAACATAAATATGTTTTTTTATGTTGCTATTTATGGTCTGCGGTCGTCAGTTTTGTGCGTGATACATTAGTAATCTGATCTATGTGTGTCACGCAAGTGCCCTGTATATATAATATAAAATATTAGTGCGAGCACACAATGTGCAAAGTGTTATCTTAGTCACACTCTGTTTGAATCGCACACTTGTACAGATATGTGTGTACACACACACTCCTCGTCAGGAAGTAAACACTTGTTACGGATTATCGCCGACATGCATCTACGCGTTCTTTCATACGCAGACAATTAAATAATTAATTATGATACGCACTACCGAGTGTAAAGTAATACACTACCGAATGCCCTTCCATCGAATAATCCAATAGTGTGATTATAAGCGATGACTACTTGTAGGGATAGGGCATTAAATATCATTAAATAAAATACTGTTACGTATACTAAAATAAGAGTTTAGTAAAGAGCCGCCGGTTAAGTGCAATCGGATTAAGCCGAGGCGCATCCCTGACACTGTGCGACCATTATAATTGGTTTCAAGGATTATCTGCAAACTAAGTGCAAGTAAGCTAAACAATGGCGTAGGAGCGGCACTCGGTCGCATTCCCGTGGAGTTCTCAGAAGTGACCGTTACCATTGTACCGTGGGACCGAATGTCGTGGGAATTCATATCCGAATACGTGACCATAACAATAGGTAAATAAATCAGACGTCGAAGATATCCTGAGAGACCTATCCCTTATAAGGCGATATCAAGACATTCTGGACTGAGCTCTGCCAGTGCGTGTATCTCCTTAATCACCAATAAATGCTGTGAGACGACTTTGACCTTTTACTTGGATCCTCCACCCACCCCTACGTAACAATACATTATTTCAGTATTTTTATTTATAATTGAATGTAAATAAGGAAAAAATGACTTCAAAGAACTAATCATCTATAAATAACTAAATAATAATATCAAAAAGTGTATTTAATTAGTTATATATGCATGCAGTCATATGAGGATAAATGACGACCAGGGCAAGCTTTTTTCTGTCTTAAATGCAACTTCCACTTTCATGGTCGGGTTCAAATCTGGCGCCAAAATATAGCTTTCAATACAAAGCCTAGATAGAATGAACTTTCAATACAAAGCCTAGAAAGAATGAATTTGATTTTTTGCCTTGTGGTGACCCTAAAACTAGTGTGCCCAGGGTATTAATATCCTCACCACCCCTTAATACGTCGCTGTAATTTAAATTTGATTTGTTACAAATTAGAATTTTTGGATTTTAAGGTTTTATATGGGTTGGTTTTTTTGGTTCAATATTTCCAATTTGGTCTTAACTTATCTGGAGTATCAAAAATAACTTTTTTAAACTTTGAAGGACGGAGCGTCGAGATAGAACGAGTGTCTTGAACTGGGGTCGAGTAAGACCTCAGTATTTTTTAATCAAAATACAGCTTTGCTCAATACAAATGTGTTCAATATATATCTTATTAATCATTTTATACATCAATATAATTTTTTTTTAGTCCTATAGCATGTTTTTGACTATATTTGTATAAAAAAAAAAACGACACGCACATATGTAAGGCCAACAGGGGACTGCATGACTCAATATCCACGCGCCAAAAGCGACGAAAACAATGCTGTTTCTTTCTCTCGCATTGATTCATCGATCAACAAGAATATGCAAGCGAACAGTCAAAAACATGACTTATTGCTACCGCCTTTAAATCATACTTTGGAATATATAAATGTATTTTTTTACGATGTACCAGTTTTCTAAATCATACAAAATCTATTAAAATAAATTTCTTGTAGTTCATTCTAGGAATACAAGAAATAAAGGGTATATAGCTTTGAAAACCACATACTTATAACGAAAAACGTAAAAATTGAGGCACTTGTATACCCCACTTCGGTGAGGGAGGGTTAATTTGATATTAATCAAAAATAATTAAAAAAAAATCAGGTTTATATTACTTTTCCCTATGAGTAATATTAAAATAATAGGATATTTACATTATACAAAAAAGATTTAAAAAATCTAAAGGACATCATGACGTGTTTAAGAAAATACCGAGTTACTTTGTCGGAACGATTTCCTATAAATATTTATACAAAAACAGAATATTTTGTTTATGGGCGCGAATTTTTTTTATCAATTATAACATTATGAACATGGAAATTGAATCACATACATCAAATAAATGTCAAAACGTCATAAATAATGCGGTTGAATAATGAAACCTCAATAATACGAAATGTAACTTTCATCACCAATTCAAGTCTTCAAAGTATTACAAATTCGAATATAAATCTGATACATTCCCTATAACGGAATATAGTACTTATATTTAGTACGATTATAATATATATCATAATATAAATATGTATACAGTAGAATGAATGAATTAAAAGTAAATATAAACATTATACAAGAGCGCTCTTGTCACTTCTGATAAAGGAAAGTTTATCAAAGTGAGTCTTATCAGTTTGTACGGTTAACATTGAAATTGTATACATTTTGTGGTTTCTAACGAAACAATTTCGATCGTTAGTCTACGGCCGTATTAAAATTTGTATATGCCAATCAATGGGCACGAAATATACAATTACACCGACGATGAAAAGTAACAAAGCCCGCTCTCTCTTTGATTGTTTACATTAATTTATGCAGTACTAATTGCAATACATGCGATATTTTAATTAGTTCGGCAGTTAAATCAGCGGTAAGGTACAATTTTCTCGTTGAGTAATGATATTTTGATTAGATTCAATATAATTATTATGATAATATTAAACGGTTACAGAAATTATAACAGGCAAAAGTCGGTAGATGACCCTTTCGGTTGGATTCTAAATATAAATTTTGTACACTCATATACATAAGTAGCGTGTTCTTGCGGTATTACAATTTTATCTTTCAATATCAAAAACAGTGACTGGATTTAATGTGAAAATTATAGTTTGGAACTACGCGTCAATTTAAAAAAATACAATTTTTTTTAAATTGACGCGTATTACAATTTTTTTTATGTCAAAATAGTAAAATTTTTCCTCGTTACTGTGATGAATACTATGTGCAACTTTGTTGCAGACTTGATAAGTGAACCTTTTCAACCCTCCCTCATCGAATCGGGGTTTGCAAGTGCCCCGATTTTTACGTTTTTCGTAATAACTATGTGGTTTTCAATGCTATACACCCTATATTTCTTGTATTCCTAGAATAAACTACAAGAAATTAATTTTAATAGATTTTGTATGATATAGAAAAGGGGTACTCGTAAAAAATACATTTATACATTTCTACGTTCCAAAGTATGATTTAAAGGCGGTAGCGATAAGTCGTGTTTTTGACTGTTCGCTTGCATATTCTTGTTGATCGATGAATCAATGCGAGAGAAAGAGACAGCTATATTTTCATAAGCTATTGTTTTCGTCGCTTTTGGCGCGTGGCTATTGAGTCATGTAGTCGCCTGTTGGCCTGTAGTCAAAAACATGCTATAGGACTAAAACTTTTTTATGTTGATGTATAAAATGATTAATAAGATATATATTGAACCCATTTGTATTGAGAAAAGCTATATTTTGATTAAAAAATACTGGGGTCTTACTCTACCGCGGTTCGGGACACTCGTTCGATCTCGACTCTCCGTCCTTCAAAGGTTAAAATGCTAGCATTTGAAAACAATGCCAATGACATTGGATGTAGTTTTGTCAAATAGAACTGACTCACATAAATCGTTTTATTTTGTATCAATTAAAAGCAAACTCACGCATATGATAATAAAAAAAAAATAGTGATTATACTAAATTGGATAAATTTGCTTTTATGTTGGAATACTCTCGAGGGTTAGGACCATCACGCAAAATTACGTTTAAATTGTCGTCAGTGCAAGAAGATTACTAACACGCTCAAACAGATTGATGAGTGTATCGAAATGCTAGTAGACCTTTTAAATTTATTTCAAACAAATATTTTCGCAAATCAGATAAGCTCAGGATGTTCTGCTCGGGAGAGAACATTGAGAATAGAAAATTTTCATAAGTCATTTATACATTGAAACAAAGAAGTACATAACGAGGAGATAGGAAACGGAATACATGGGTGAGAAGAAGTATAACAAGGGTAGTGGATTAGTGGAGAGAGAGCGAAGAGATTGAAATGGCAATGAGGAAGTCATGTAGTTAGAAGAATGGACGAAAGGTGACCAAAGAAGTGCTAGAATGGTACACGAGAGAATGTATGATAGTGAAAAGAAGGTCGCAAGGAAGATGGGTGGATAAAATTAGAAAAGTGTTTGTGGCGAGATGGATGAGTTGTGAAAAAAAACCGAGACGAATAGAAGCGTATTGGAGAGGCCTTCATCCAGCGGTAGATGATGAATGGCTGTGAATAATGACGGTGATACTTTCACTAATATGTATATTTGATTTTAATAATTACAATTAGAGAATGTATGTCAAGTCTCAACTTTTTTTCAATTTATCATTTTAGCAAATAGGATATTAAGTTTTATCTTATCACCTATTTATTTTGGATATAGTTTCAAAAATAAAGATTTCGACACTTTGTAACACAATTTATGAAATCGCATACAATCTAAAGCATATATGTACATACATATGTAATGTAATAGAATAAAAAGTAGTATAAAATGACTATTATTAGGAAACAGTAACAGAAAATACCACGGCTATGGAATTGGAGTCGAGTAGATAAAAATTGGAGATAGTCATTTCGCATTTATTTTTTTTACTTAATAATGTTTATGAACATTGAACTACTAACTAAATGTGACTCAACGATACCCAATGTATGTATGTATATAGATTTGAGACAAAGTGATGTTATCGTTGTCTTTTGAGTCAAATTGAGAAGAGGCCTGACATTTGACAAATTCGTTGAGACAAACGTGTATGCATGTATGAATGTGTACATGAATGAAAACACAAAATGTTTTAAAGACTAGCGTTGACCTAATATATTTACATATTATATATGCACCAACCTGTGCTACGTAGTACTATAGATATTAAAAAATGGTCATTTACTGATTCCCCTTTTTGGTGAGTGAATTAAATAAGCTGTCAGAAATATATCAAAATGGTCAGTTAGTATTATAAGTGGTATGTATTCATCGGTCAGTATGTTTGTGGTCTGTTAAATAATTAAATGGTCTGTAATAATTTATGTTGAAGGGTTATATGTACTTGGTCCGCTCTAGGAAGAGACTTATGTGAAACGTGCATGCTATCTCCCTCACTGCCTCTCGACCAATAGCATTTCGTGCAGACAGTAGAACACTGTACGCGCGAAATGGGGTGAAAAGGACAGCAATGGGTTTTACCCAAGTGTCATCTTTTAAATGAAATAGTCAGTAATTCAAAGGAAGGTTACCACGTGAACAGTTCGACGATATGTTTTTCAGAAAATCGGAAAACATGAAGACAGAAATTAAACCTCTCTATGATTTGAATTCTGCAAAAAAAAAAAAATACATGAAAAATTGATAGAAAAGGACTTTAGCCAAAAAATAAAATAAAATGAAAATATTTAATATTAAATAAAAAAATGTACAGAAATGACAAAATTAGTTTCGGTCATGTACAACATTTGTTTGGACCAAACCGAGATAACAGAATCAAATCATTCAATTGTGGTGTCTCACAATGCAAAACACTGTATTAAACTGACCGTCTATTGATTTTTACTGACCACTTTAATAATACTTACTGACCACGATGTATTTAATTTAATGACCGTTTGGTTTACTGACCACTATGTATTTAATTTATCGACCGTTTGCTTTTACTGACCAAAAAATTGTATTGAGCACTATGTATTTAATTTACTGGTAGCGTTTGGTTGTTTACTGACCACTTTCAAGAATACTTACTGACCACGATGTATTTAATTTATTGGCAGCGTTTGGTTGTTTACTGACCATTTATAAAAAAAATACTGACCACTACGTATTTAATTTACTGGTATCGTTTGGTTGTTAACTGACCATTTTAAGAATACTTACTGATAACAATTTAATAATTCAGTTACTGACCGTTTTCGTTTTCAGTATCTGACCAAAAAAAATTTTCTTTCAATTGGTAGTCTGAGCTCGTTGAAAAATACTCTACATAAGAAAAAATTCACGGGGTTTTTGTAAATATTTGAGCAAAATAACAAAAGAAGCGTTGACAGTGACAATTGGTATGAATGGGTGAGTGTTGAGTGTTGAGTGATGAGTGATGAGTACCCTCTGGATCTGCAGCGAGTGGTCGTAGCAGTCGCGCAGCTTGAGCACGAGAGGGGCGACGGCCTGCGCGGCTCTGGTCTGCGTGCGCTGCGTGGGCTCGGCGATGGCCTCGCGGATCTCCTTGCCCGCGCCCTTGTAGCACTGCACCAGATCCAGCACGCGCTCCGACTCCAGCAGCACGCGCTGCACCTCGTCGAACACCTCGCGCTCCGTCTCCGTCGGCGCCGCGTTCTCGAAGTCCAGGAACACCTCGTACCGCTGCGCCGAGCAGCACGTCGACTCGTCGCGCGACAGCAGGCTCAGGAGTTTGCCCATGGCTGCGACACCGACCACACTCGCCACTCTCCACACACTGCACTGCACTGCACTGCACTCCGCACTCCGCTCTCGCCCACTCCACCCCCACTCTGCGCTCGACCCGCCCACACTGCCGACAACCGCGACACTATATCACTATATCAGTGACGAACGACAAAAACCCCCTTTCAAATGGTAATTGGACTATTCGGTCACAGACAATTTTTGCCATGAAAATCGCGAATACACAATATTTGATACTCAAGTTCTCGTCGGTATGATAGTTATCGTCGGTATGATGGACTTTTCGGCTGCAAGATGTTCCGTTATAGAGATTTTAGTGACTTTGTGACCAATAATCACCGAACCAAATATATGATGTGCCCCTTTTGTGGTAAAGGTGTCTAGTCTGTTGTAGTGGTAGCTCGTATCGTGGAGTCGTAGATGTAGGTAGATATCGCGCGCCCTATTTTTACGGTAACTGGACTAGTAGTCATATGTGAACCAGTCACAGGACAACTGGTCGCTCTAGATCGGTCACACGTGATCACCCGTCACACTAAAACTGGTCACGAGAAAACTGGTTGACCGATTTTAGGGTGTGACCAGTTTTCTCGTGACCAGTTTTAGTGTGACGGATGATCACGTGTGACCGATCTAGAGCGACCGGTTGTCCTGTGACCGTTTCACATTTGACTAGTAATCACTAAAGCCCGGATAACCAAGGTGCCGTTTATTGTTCAAATATTGCAAATGCATTGTTAAAGGTTTGCCGAACCTTTTTTTACAAAGCATTAACTACAGTGGAACAATGAGCGGCACCTTGGCTATCCGTACTCTAGTAATCACCGAACTATTTTTACTAGTGTTATTGTGCCTCCTACCAAAATATTTTCCACTAGTGTTCTGCCCGTTGATTTCAACGGGTGCTTTCGGAAAGGAATTGATACACGAATTAAAATAAAGTTATATGTTATAATATAAATATTTCATAAGGTAATTTATAGGCACGCGGGCGCAGATAATATTATTCGTAATAAAAAGTATGTGTATGTTTATTTGTCACCCGTGACTCGGCACAATGTCGCACATGCCTGTCGTCAAATTACGCTCCACATCCCCCCTCCCCCAATTTCCCGCTACCACGCTACCTCGCGTCTCGAATACTTTGTTCTAATTGGGTGTGTCCACGCGTCTGCCACATTTTTGTTACGATTCTTCTAGGTAGACGGACTATAGCCCATCCGCTGTAGGAAGACACTTATGTAGGTAAAACGCACTGCTGTCCCTTTCACCCCAACTCGACCAATAGTATTTTGCACGTACAATGTTGAATTATTTGTACGAAACGCTATTGGTCGAGAGGTAGTGTAAGGGTCACCATGTACGTTTTTCCTAAGGGCTGGGCCGCACCGTGCGACTTGGCTGAGGGCGACCAGACTAATGCATGCAGGTAGATGGAACATGCCACACTTGTTTGTCGAACCATACATTTTTTAGTGTCACGCAACTAGTCGGCCGACAAAGTTGCACGGTGCGGCCCGGCCCTAAGGGTCTTCCTACAGCGGACAAACTATAAGCTTATTTGCACATTACACATTGCATAGTGTGAAATAATCCATTTGGTAAATAAATTATTTCACACTATCTCTTTTTTTACAAGCCTCTTTTATGTTTCATTACAAGCTTTTTTTTAATTTCACTTAGTATCACTTTAATTTCACAAGTATTATTTTTTCAATTTAAATGCTCTCCCCTCTCATGACCATTTTCTGAATTCGCTAGTGCAATGGGGGACGATTGTCTCTATCACCTCCCCTCCCCCAGACTGGATTCGTCCTTTCACAGGCAGTGCCAGAATTTTTAGTGGCAAGTTAAAAAGTGCCAGAATTTTAATAAAAATAAAATATATTAGAGCAATGGAGCACTGCAAATTTTCTGTGCTCCGACTCCTAGTAAAACCCCAATGCTCCATTGCTCCAAGCTCTGCAAAAAATTCATTTAAATATCGTAGCTTATTATTTTGTTGTTTATTTCTTGAAATTTTAAATCTCTCTGGGATGTTTTCGGTGATATTTCCTTGTATTGACAGTGATCTATAACGGTGCTTCCCATATTTGGAGAAACATTAAACACAGATCGTACGAAATTATAATGATACGAAGACACGCCTGTCACAACTGGAGCCTACCTAAACGTGCCACACCTCACTTTTACATAAGAGCCATGTCTACCATCAGGCGAATTTTTTATTAATTTATTAGACATGTTTAGACAGCAACACAGTTTCAAGCGTATTGGTAGTAGGGTTTCTGGACTTAACTCGACCCGTACACAAACCCGGGTTCGGGTACCTAGAATTTCAAGTCTAAAAACTAAATAATTTTTGTAAAAAACAAAATGCATTAAAATTTTGTTCCTTCAGAACAAGCTTTAAGTTTAGTTACACAGCTAATGAAAATTCAGTCTCGGAAGACAATTCCATGAACAATTTGAACAAGTTTTCAAAAACAATAAAAGTGAACCATTCATCTAGACAGGATCTGTAATGTGCTATGCACAGTAAAACCTACTCTAACGAATACCATTATCTGTAAATTTTTGCACCAAACTTAGATCAGCATAGGGGGACAAATCTCTTAATGCTTTGGTGTTCCTTAAATACTATTACATTAAAGCTAGTAAAATTTTATGTAATAATAAATCTCTTAAAAATTTCAAATTCGTCAGTTTTTAATGAATTTTATTTTTGATCCAAACCCAAACCGTTGAATTTCCAATTCAACCCGGATTCGACAGGTTTTAAAGACCCAGGTTTTCAGAAACCCTTATTGGTAGATCCCACATCACTTCCTTCCCGCCTGTCGATCAAAAGTAGCTGCATATTAAAACACCTGTCATTTCACTAGGATGCCCCCCCCCCCCCCCCCAATATCATTTTTGTACATTACATTTAAATTGCTAATAAGGGACACTTTAATATCACACAATTAAATTATCTCCATACATTCATACTATCTACATAATAATAATGTTGCACCACAAATTTGTTTTTGTAATATCGTTTATTTAAAAATGTTTTTTTGATATTATATTACCCAAACGTCAAATTAAACATATACTTTCAAATTTATTCTTTTACAAATTGAAAATATACAATTTAATATTATTTTGTTAAGACGATAAAATCCAACAATAAAAATACAGTATCTATTTGCACTTGCCAGTATCACAATATTAAACTATGTATATGAAAAAGGAAAAATAATAAATATATACATACTAAATTGCAATATAAGAAGGTAGATTCCCAATTTTCGGTCGTTCATTAAAAGCGACAGGTGAAATTTTTTCTGAAAGGCTATCATCTGAAACATTGCATACTATTTCACTGACATTTTTTTCAGACTTGCCATCGGAGTAGTAGCGTGAAACAGCTTCATCACACTTGTGAATTTCGATGTCCTTCATTAATACAGTTGACTTTGCAGTAGCTTTATTCTCTTTAGATTTGGAATACATCGACGTGGAAGGTTTTTTAGTAGCAAAACTCTTATGAGGATACGAACACTTGACTTTATCGCATTTTCCAGTTTTATAGAAATTCGGACAGACGTTCATGTGCAAGTCATTGCAATCTTTTCCAGCATCACAAAAGCCTTGAAGAAATCGGTTACAAATATTGGCATTGTCGCTCATTTTCACGTGTAAATACGGACACTCGATCCTGGCGCAGCAGCCTTCCAAGAAATATTTACAAATTGGCATCTTTTCCAAGGATACGTTGTGGGATAAATGACATCCGTCTATTTGACAGTCACCTTGAAGGAACTTTCTGCATATTGCGATGTGTTTTGGGTCGTGTAATAAAGAACATTTTCCTTTTTGATGCCTGACGCATACACCCAGATGTCTATATATAGGACAAGTTACGTTGACTTTCTTCAACATTCTCGGAGACGGATTATCTTTACCGTCCAAAACAAACGAGCTAATAGACTTCCTAACGAAAGTTTTTCCTTTGACGCATATGCGTCTCGTTATCTTGGCAAGTGAATCGGGGGCAGACAATCTTTGACTGATCCTTCTTAATTTGTTATCAGACATAGTGAACTTTTCACCGTCGATAAAAACTATACTCGAATTTAAAGTAGTGGATGTGTTGAGTTTCGGTTTTATTTGCACTTTATTGACTTTTTTCAATGCGGTTCTTTTCATTTTAATAAGATCACGATGTCTGTGATCAATTTTCTTTGTAGACACATTATTATGAATCGTCTTGGTGTGAAAGTCATTGTTATTACTCGACAATGAAGAGGGGAGTACTTTAGCAGTTTTCAATGGTTCCGCTTTTCTAATTAAGGAATGACTAGGTTTTCTTGGTACAACTGGCATTGGCGGTGGTCGGATGATTTTTAGAGATGTATTCGGCTTTGTGTTTGTTTCCGTATTGCGTGGATTGACTTTGCTGAATTTATTTTTTGGTGGAGCTACGGTAGAAATATCACTATTGATAATATGTTGTTCCTCTGCTTTTTTTTTCATACTAGCTAACATTTTTGGATTAAAATGAATTTTAATATTTCTCGGTTCATGATTTTCGACGTGAAAATCATTATGAAATTGTGTTTCTAATCTATTATAAATATCACTGCTCAATACAGACTTCTTGAAATTTGGATTTATATGAGGTAAAGTTCCGACACGTGAAACAATCTCGTTTGTTGTAAGTCTGTTCTTGAAATTGGGATTGATATAAACACAGTTCGCTTTTACTGTATCATGCGCCGTAGTTAAATGTCTTTTAGGTTCCATCTTAAGAAATTATTATATAGTATCACCAATATTAAACATAAAGAACTTGTTTCCGGACTTGCAACGTAGTTGATTCACAGGCAAATGACAAAAAGAATCGGTTTGCGGACTAATTTCTTCAAATGAATATTGTTCTAACAGATATTTATAAGTCGATATCACTTTAGACAATTCTTCTTTTTTATCACCCAAGCACCATATGAGGCTTACATGAAAAGATGGATTCTGTAATAAAACAATTTTCGAAAATGTACAAAACACAATAAATCAAATGGAAAAAAATATATATATATACATATATATTACCTTATAAAAAGATTGTAGATTGAATTCAAAGAGACGTTTATCGACTTTAGCTACCACTTCTTCCAACTGTTCAACGTATGAATCTTCAACTTTTAAGCCAACAAATGTTCTTGTACGTTCTTCGTTACAGTAGACATTCAAAGAATCGAATTTAATGTGAAAACTAGAAAAAAATCATTCAGATTTAACAGAAAATCATTTAAATAAAGTACAGGATTCATTTGCTTCAATATTGCAATATAAAAAAACATACCTACGTAACTGGGATGCAACGTGTTTCAGAGAAGAAGCAAAAGGTGTTACCCAATGATATTTCAAAACGAATGTTTTGGATACGCTAAGGTGGAAATCTTCGATAATATTAAACTCTGCGATTTCGGAGCACTGTTTCAGCAAAATGTTTATGAAGCAAAGTAGTTTTTTGTTCGGTATGACTGCAATATTAATATTCAAGTATATTTTTATATATAAAGATAAAATATTTTTTTTGTGATTTAATACATACACGGTAAGTATACAAAAGTAGACCAGTCTCCACGTTTATGAGGATAGCTTCTTTTACGACCACCGTGTTTCTTAGGATCGTCAAGGTGTTCTTCAGTTTGCGATTTTTCAGAAATCAAAGCGGGTACTGGAAGCCTGCAAAATTTTGATTTAAATTCATCATCATATAAGATTTTTTTTTGTACAATTGGTACATACTCATTGCTTAGTCAAATGATAGTCGAATTTAATAAGCACAATGGTAATCTGGAATAGATAAAGTGACTATAAACCTACATAAGCAACATTTAAAACATTAGTATTTTTGTAGGTTACAAATTTTGACAGTTTGAAGGTATAAAAAATGTATACAATTTCCAGATGACAAATCATATTTGTAACGGTATTCATACCTGGAGGTGGAAGTAGAGGGTTTGCAGGTTACAAACGGGGCCTCGATTGAGGGCTCAGCCTCCAAATCTGACGAGGAATCGCTTCCGTACTGACAGATATGAGACAAGGCAGACATCACAGCACAATACCTACATCTACGACTCCACGATACGAGCTACCACTACAACCCTTCTTTACATTAACAGACTAGACACCTTTACCACAAAAGGGGCACATCATATATTTGGTTCGGTGATTACTGGTCACAAAGCACTGGTCACAGTCACTAAAATCTCTATAACGGAACATCTGGCAGCCGAAAAGTCCATCATACTAACGATAACTATTATAATAACGAGAACTTGAGTGCCAAATATTGCGTATTCGTGATTTTAATGGCAAAAATTGTCTTTGTGACCACCGCAATGTGACTATTAATCCAATTACCCATTTATTTACCTATTCCTGACATGTTCTAGGTGGGTCTACCTCACGGCATCGAAAGTCAAAAGTTCGAAAAAGCAAATATCGGAAGGCAAAGATCGAAAATCAAAAGATCTTAAGTCGAAAGGTAACAAAAGGGTGCATGGTAAACGGTACTATGTATATATAATATATATCAGTGGGATACGGTTAATGTATCTCTCTTTTTGTCATACAGCCTTGTTTAATGTGCGCGCGCAGGATACGGGAGGAAAATCCTGTTCCTCTTGTATCCTGCTCGCGCAAATTTAGTGAGGATGTACGACGGGGGGAGAGAGAGTTTTACCGCACGCCACTGATATATATATATATACTAACCGTTTTTAATATGTATGCATGGTAAACGAACATTTTCGATTTTTTAACATTTGGTGCGGTGACGTTCACCCGTTCTAAGTACGTTCTATGTAAGTATTGGTTCGGTGATTATTCCGTATAAAGCGATCTCGCGCAAGTTACTAAAATCTCGACCACGGAATATCTGACACCCGAAAAATCTATCGAACGTATGCGAACTCTCGAACTAGTGAGAACTCGAGCATCAAAGATCGCAATGTGCGAAACAATCCGTTTACCCTAGGTATTATATTATATTAGAGCTGCTATACTATGCTGCATATTAAAATTAGTTCATTACTACGTTGTATTACATTTTTGCTCGCTGGCAGTAGCAATGATAGTGAAATGATTTTTAGGCAGCTCTGAAAAAAAGCCTTGAATTTTTTCGTCTGTACCTCGCTTAAAAACATATTCGAATTGGACTTAAAACGTCAGGGGAATGTTAAGAATCATTACACGGTGACGTTACTTTAAGAATGAGCTTAAATCTCAAATATGGTGTATATAATTAATTAAATAGTCTACGCATATTGTGCAATGTGTAGTGATTTCCAACAATATTTTTTTTTGAAGGAATCTCTGATATACATATTTAGTAAAATCTTGGGGAAACTAGACGTGTTTATTAATACATAGGTAAAGAGTAAGGTGAGTTTTACAAATTCTCGCAGAATCCTGGGAATCACAGACTTACAGAAACATCTCTCCATATCTATCATCACTGTTATTTATCTTATCCTCATTTGAGTGATTAAGTCGGGTAGCTGTGAAATTTAATTAAATGGTTTTTATAAGAATAAATAAAAAAATTATTGATCAATATATTTATTAATTTAAGTAGTACATTAAATATATACAATCTTCAATATATTTTTTTAGAGATTACATTGAAATAAGTATTTTTTTCAAAATCACATTTATCATACTGTCCATTTCGAATTAAGCAAACTTCAGGAGACTGCTTCCGTAATTGTTCGATATATTTTAATCTCATTACATTTAAAGAAGCTCTACCATATTCCATGAATTATACTGTAAATATCACAATATTTCAAAACTGAGTTATTTCATTAACTTGAAACTTGAAAGAGATTAATGAATCTAAAAAAATTGTCATTCAACTACATAAAGAGGCTAATCAAGTAATTCAAGAAATATTCGTATTAAGACTACACATTTAAAATGCGATAAATTACTCGATATTTTTTTTTAGAAGTTAATAGATAAGAATAAATCTACAAATGTAATACACAGTAGGTATTTATGAATGACCTACAAAATAAAATATTAATAATACATAATATCACTTTTAAATATAATTATAAAAATATAAGATTCGAAACATATTACAATCTTTTGAGTACTAAATTAATAGTAACAAATCTCTCTGTAACTATAAAACAATCACAAAATCTTTACAAAACCTTATCTTCCTCGATGTTCACATCACTAGCAATATCCAAATCATCATTGTTGTCATTGATGTTCATACCTTCAGCTATGAGACCCATCACAGTGTCGAGACTGAGAGATCGCATCTGATCATGTCTGTCGATAGATTCCATATTGTTCGGAGTGGCTTCTCCACTGTGAGCCACACTTGCCGGAGTATTTGAAGGTGGCACGAGAGTGACTTCATCGATGGGCTCCATTTCAGGAGTTTTCACGCGGGTCTCCAGATGTTCATTCTTGAATTTGATGCCGGCGACCCCTTTGACAGGTATAGAGATAACGTCGCGTTTTATTCGTCTTCTGCGAGATGGATCGTTTCTCCTCAACTGGAGCATTGAATCGAAATCGATGATGTATAAAAATCCGGCGATTAACAGTTCGCAACAACGTACGCCACGCTGGAAAGCTAAATCCAATTCTTTGTTTGTTCTAACATCATACTTCCACCAACCTGCACGGGGATAAGAATAAGATGAGAGTTTTATACTAATCAAATTTTAACTTAATTTTGAAATAATTTACCATTTCTTCCTTCGTAGAACCATTGATATTCATTGTCAGTGACTTCCTGTTCTGTCACTATACCCCCTTCTACAGACGGGTTTACGAGTGAAGGATTTTCTAAATAATCGCAAGGAATTTCTTGTCTGCACATAGCACATCGTTTACTTTGATTGGCGACTCCCTGTTATACAGTGATATTATTAAAAATAATTTAATATATAATACATACACACATTTCTAATATACATATATAGTAAAGCACAAATATTACTACCTTTACGCAAAGAAAGCAGAAAATGTGTCCACAGGGGAGTTGAGCTGGATGTATGCATGGTTGAAGACACACCGCACATTCTAAAGCGCCTGAAATATATTAAAATTTAATTAATTACTATACCAATATAACCCGTCTTACAATTAAATTCGTATCTTATCATATTTCTCAATATGAAATACATATATTGACTTCTGATACTGTTATTAAATACTTAGTGGACTTAATGTACAAGTACTTAGGTTTATCTGGTCAGAAACGAAAAAGCTTTGCAAAAATAGATAGTATTAGCATTATGTTTTATACAAGTTTGTTACTGATGTCGTGGTTCGGTGATTATTCCACCAAAACCAATCTCACGCACGTCACCAAAGTCTGGCACCCAAAAATTCCATTCATCGCGAGTCACCCACGCGAATTATCATACTAACTAGAATTCGAGTTCCAGATATTTCGTATTCGTGATTTTCATGGAAACAATTATCATTTGCGCTATCACAATATGCGAAATAGTCCGTTTACCGATGTTGTATACTGAATTCTTGCCAACCAAAGTACTTTTATGTGTAATTATATTATGCAGTGTATATTTGACGAAATAAGGTCAGTAGCATAAATGCGTATTGACCTATATTATTCGAAGAAACACTAAATATGAGTAATCACAAAAAAATCTCCACAATATTATGGTCGACCACATATACGAGTCGAAAGATATTTATACAGATAGTAGGTGACATGTTATGACAGAAACTGGGGAGTGTTTTGATTGAGTCACCTGTGGATTTGGAAGGAGTGTCCATGACTGAAGTTGGTGATCGGATTCCGGATGCTTCCAATTCTAGTAGAAGGCAATTAGGACCATTCGATGTCTGCAAAAGTGGGAGTATCCGACATTCGACAAGTAAAGACTCGCTCGAAACGCACAGCACAACAAACGTCACGCGGCTCGGCCTAAACAAAACATAATATGGCGTTGTTTTGTTTGGATAAGTTTCGGTGTATTTTATATAGAGAAAACAGTAATAGTTAAATAACGACAAATTAATACCAGCTAATGTCCATATAATCAGTCATGTAATTGCACTACGAGTGTGGTATTTTCCCTACCTAAAAGTGGGTACGCGCGTAATTTAATGCTAAATAAATATATATGAATCAATATTTTCGTACAAGCATGCTTGGCCGTATGTACAATTATGTTATGCAAGCATTTTGATTGTCCAGGCGGTTGAAGATTAATTGAACTTTCATGTACATACATGCAAGTGAACATCATTTGTAATGTTGCTGTAAGTCTTTAAGGTATGTGTCGTTATTGCTTTTCTTGTAATTGTATCGCCCACGTGCATATAAATTACTTTACTAAATATTTATATTATAACATATAACTTTATTTTAATTCGTGTATCAATTCCTTTCCGAAACCACCCGTTGAAATCAACGAGCAGACAGTGACGGATACATATGGGGGGCGCGCGACCCCCCCCCCCCCCCCCTTGCGGAGCCACCAAAAATATTTATCATTTAAAATTCAACATACTTTTGCCCTGACAACTACTGAAACATGCCGGTAATGATCTGGCACATAAATTGAATCAGTGCTTAACTGAACTATCGTTCTTTAAAGGAGAATCACCCTTTGTGATTAAAAAGAGACTAATGGGAGAGATTCTTCAATACAAGCAAATGAGCATAAACGCCCTTAATGATCCTGATTCTGTTATGCAAGCCTTGTCTGTTTTTCCTAGATTTGACAATCCTACTTTGCACGCGCTGTACAAAATATTTGATTGTCTACCTGTATCTATTGCTACAGTAGAAATAAGTTTTTCAACATTGCGGCGTACAAAGGCATGGCTGAGGTCGACAATGAAGGAGGATCGACTTAATGGCTTAGCTCTGTTAAACACTCACCCTGAAATTGATTGTCCTATTGAGGATGTAATTATCCAATTTGCCATGAAGAATAGGCGCAGGAATTCATCATTTAAGGATGAGAACCACAATTGTAACTTTTTTATATCATAAGATGGCATTGTCTTGTACATATATGTGTATAATTAATTTAAATAAAACTTTCTTAAACTTTGCATGTGACTTGATTATTTTTTTATTACGATAAAAGTAAAGGTAGTTCAAGATATCTCTAGCGCCCCCCCCTTGAGTTTTTTCTGTATCCGCCACTGCAAGCAGAGCACTAGTATTGTATAAAAAGATTGATTATGTATGTTTGTCCAGCATGCGGCTACATGTGTACCCACTTTAATTTAATTCCAGATCACAGTTTGGTCCTAATCAGAGATGTATATGATAAGATAGATTGAAGTCAGTTGAATAAAAATACATATGCAGTGACAGTGATGAAGGCGTATGGCCGTAAGCCGCATTAGATTTAGACCAGACTTGAAGATGTGGTGTCTGAGGCGAGCTGCAGCAGCAGGTCTGTGGAATGGCAAGGGAAGCCTCCAAGGAATTCAGTCGGCGAACGCAAACAATGCAATCAATCGACATTTCAACGTGTCCGCACCGGTCGCCGTTAAACAGAGTGAGTATCGAGAACAACACACACATAACCTCACCTCTCGTATCGTTACTCGTAACTTGTATTGTTCAATTGCACCACTTCAGTCGTCACGACGACACAAAACAAAGAGATGACGGTGGAAGGATTGAGAGTGTCGTCTCCTCGCGAGCACTGGCTGGTGAAGCCGACGACGGATGTCACCGTCGGCGACCGCAAACCCTGTTATATGTGCGCTCTGGATCTGGACGTCAAGCACACCGATGTACTCATATTGAGCCAGTTCGTGAGATCAGACGGTTGCATGCTGCCCAAACGAATAACCGGTCTCTGTTCTATGCAACAGAAGAAAATCGGCGTCATGGTTCAAATGGCTCATAGAGCTGGTATGTATAATACAATATATTGTTGACGTTTCCTTCTTGTATTTATCACCCCATTTGTTTTCATTATAACTTGTTAATTTATTGTATGAGCTGCGGCACCTTCCTGTTGGAACTAGATGTTCTTATCCATTTAAATTCGGGTTTCGAAAGCACTGTTAACCGTTTGCCCGCGGCCGTCTTCTATGGAAGCTTTGCGCGACAAGTCTGTAGCGCGGCTGTCTTCCATAGAATTTCTGAACTTTGCACGGGATTTTGAGCCTTATATACGCCTATTTCAACTGTTTTAAGGTTCAAAATTGGTTGAATATATTACTGAAAGTTGAATGCCATCTATTCAATTTGCTTTAAATTCATATATACCAGTCAAAATTATTTTTTTGTGGAGCCATACTGAAACCTCGTTTATGTGACTGGCGACGATACGTCTCAATTGTATGAAGAATGATTATTTGACAATTAAGCCAAAACTACGAGATATATTATGTATTTTATTGTTTAAAATAATACTTTATGTGTTAACCCTTTGGCTGCTACGAGGTTTTTCAATGTCCAAGCGAAAAATGCTAACATTTGTAATTACTTTATAAAAAAATAAATATAATATATTTTTTTACATACTTGCTTCGCCGAACGCGCGTAATTTTTTTAATACTTTATATACATTTTTAAGAAGCAGTTGTGGACTCGCGCTCTCTCTTTCTGTCTTGCTTTTACATGCGTGCGTGCGAAAGAGATACCTACATATATACACTAAATAAGTTTTGACGATTGTTTCCGACGCATTATTTTTTTCAATAATCTATTTTTAGACATCGATGTATTTGTCGTTGTCAAAACAAGCGATACATTTGAAACAGGTAGCGGTCTTTCTCTCTTTCTTTCTTGGTTTTAATTGTGTATGTGTGAGCGAGACAAACAAGGATGCGAAGTTTCTAATAATCAAATAATTTTTCAACATGTATCATAAACATTTTGTATGCATTTCAGTTGCATTTGATTGATTGCACGAATTCGTGACGTCTCGTGACCTATATAATTGAAAGCGGATTTCTATTGTTTTTTGCCATTTATTTTAATTCTGCAAAATGATATCGGACAGTGAAAGTGACGAAAGCGAAATAATAGCTCCTCGCCGAGGAACTCGACAAATCAGCAGCTCTACTGATTCTGAAAATGAATTTATCGACAATAATCAATTCCCAAGTAATAACTCCTTATATGACTTTGACAACGAACCCGAAATTTACTTTGATGATGAACCCGAAATTGAAGAGCTTTTAAAAAATTGATAAATATTTATAAAGCTTGATTGAAAAATAAATATAAATACGTATATAAAAAAAATGTTTCGTTCCACTGATGCGCTGGCAAAGAAAGTATTGAAATACGACAATTAATGACGACAATGACGATCGTCGTAGCAATCTTCGCCGATTTCAAAACAACGATTTATCGTTGTTGTAGCAGTCAAAGGGTTAATTAACGTATCTGGTTACTTAAGTAAATATTAAAATCTGTATTTAAGGTCGAAAACTCGATTGCCAAATTCGCGAAAAAGGTGCTGCGTACAGGGCTTGTTCGCTATATATATTGCCGCGGGCAAAGGGTTAAGTTCTCAACCGTGTGAAATGACTTTTTGGCTGTCCAAGTTAAGTTAGTCAAAGACTGTCAAACGTGTCATTGATGACCTTCCATGCAACTAAAGAGTTAAATATGCTTTTGGAACTTTGCAAATTTTTGCGCAACAGTGGAAACAATCATCTCTGTTTTCCACCTGTTCAAATATAGCCAATAATCATCAAATGGTTTGAGCACTAGGCTCTTGTTGTTGAATGCACTATTTTCGGAATGTTTGTGTTATTAAATTCATATACATAAATCAAAACTATCGCCATGCGCCGGTGAAAAATATTGCAAGAAAGGTAATTCATTAAAAAAAACTTGATTTGCCTTTTAATAATCTGAAAAGAAGTGGATAAATAATTAAGAAATGAAAAGTTAAAATAAAAACAAATGGGTAAAGTTTTTGGAACACCTCATGTACAGTTTATGTACTTTAATGTTTTTTCTTTTTTTGCTTAATAGGTTTGATGCTAAATTTAACTCCAAAAGGATGTAAGAGGAATATTTCTAACCGTAAAAATTGGAAAAAGTTCAACACTTACTTTGATGAAAGTACTATATTCCCAGGTAAAAGGAAGAAGAGTTTCTTTGAAGAATTTAAAACTTATGGCTCTGGAGCAGTTAAACACTAGGCATATTACGATGTTGCAAAACTTTGCTGTTTTTGGTCAAATCTGAACTGCTATATTTTCCAATTTAGCATGCGATGTGAACAGTGAAAGATTAATGATGTGAATGGTGGATTTTTACGAAGAAAATTGCTTTTATAATTTTTCATGTCTACTTTGACGTTTTATGCTATTGTGTAAAAATATGCATTATCACTAGATGTATTTCGTTATGTGGAGCTGGTGAACAGAACGGTTTAAATATGTTCTCGATTTACAAATTTTAATTACCTCGTTTGCCAGTTCGATTATAATACTTGTTAGAATTTTTTAAATAGTAATACAATATTTAAAATGTTTGCTCGTATTTTATTTACATAATCTTTTGAGGGGTCTACTCTGCGCAAGAGAAGCATGAATTAGAAATATTAATTTGCGAATTTATGCAGTTGTGAAAAATTCTTTTGACTTGCTGGCATTTCATGGCAAAATATTTCTATTTCTATTGTGGTCTTATTAACATTTGTGATGGGCAATACAGAAATTCACCACTGATCAGTGGTATCAAACTACATCCATATGTATGAATGGGTTCGGTGATTACTGGTCACAAAGTCGCTAAAATCTCTATAACGGAACATCTGGCAGCCGAAAAGTCCATCATACTAACGAGAACTTGACTGCCAAATATTGTGTATTCGCGATTTTCATGGCAAAAATTGGTTTTGTGACCACTGCAATGTGACGAATAGTCCAATTACCATATGAATATATACCGTCTCCGTGACGAGCCGGAATGTGAAATTACCTAAAACGCAAATATCGGAAGTCAAAGATCGAAAATCGAAAGATCAAAAAAAAAGGGTGCATGGTAAACCGTACATACTCACTTAATTTGCGCGAGCAGGATACAACAGGAACAAGAGGAAAAGCCTGTTCTTGTTGTATTCTGCTCGCGCAAATTAAGTGAGTATGTACCGTTTACCATGCACCCTTTTTTTTTTGATCTTTTGACTTACAAACTTTCGATTTTCGATATTTGCGTTTTCGGTAATTTCACATTCCGGCCCGTGAAGTAGACCCGAATATATATTGTATTAGCATTTTGACATTGACAGGTGATTTTGGAAAGGAATTGATACATGCTATATGTAATTAGTTTATGAACAATTTAATATTAAATCCATCTTCCAAATGACAAATAAATATTAAACAAAATAGAGTGGATTGAAAACAGTCTAATGAAGATCTCGTCCACAAATAACCACATGTATATAGTTAGAGACAATTATAAGATAATTTAAATCGAGGGGGGTTCAAACTTTTTAAAACGACGGCTAAATATAGATATTTTAGATATCAAAAGGATCGGACCTAGTCAAATTCTACATTTTTTCGGATATTAGTTTTGGGATCTCTGAATCAAGGCATAGAATGGATTGTGCTGGAGTTTTGTACATATAACAAATAAAGTGGGAGTGTATTGTTTTTCAAGGGCGCAACTTGTAGGTGAAGACTTTGTTGTGGCCTTTTCCATTTGAAATATTGTTGTGTTTTAAAGTGCCACACGGCCACTCGATTAAAAGCTATTAGTATTGATTTTAGAAGAAAAATTGGAGAGGTAGTGGCAGTGGGTATTGTACATGGGGCAGTGGTGTAGTGTCGCCATGTTGGTATGTTGGCAGCGATGCTAACTAGCGATCCAGCGATCAGATGTTTGGGTTAATGGCCGTAGTGTAGCGGCGTTTGCGGCACTCGGCGATTGGGGCCGAGTTGGGGGCCGCAGACGAGGGGGCGGAGGCGCTCTCGATGGACCGGCAATGGGAGCCCCTGGCCGAGCTGCGTCTCTTCAATCCACGCGTGCGCTGTCTCTGCTCCAGAGTCTGTCTCAGGTCCGTCTCCATTCTCCACTCACTCGATACTTTCCACTCTTCACTCCTCACTCCTCAGTGTTCATTCAGCCTAGTGCTATATAGTTTCCTCCAGGATATAGTTTGTTGTATTCACAAATATGTTGCATTCTTGTCAAATTCTTCCAAATCGACATTGACCAGTAATTAAAATTAATAAAATAGAAGTGAGGTCATTTGATACACACATACACACCTAACCTCAAAGCAGTGCATATCGAACAAACTCTTCGAAGAACCATTTAATATATACATACATCATTGAAGCAATTCTCTCACATTTTTTTTATAGTCTGCAGGGTTGTTGAATCGGAGTCGTGGAGTCGTAGGTTTTGATTCCGATTTTGCATTTAAATAACAAGTTTATTTTTTCAATTTTTACTCAATGTTGTATTTCTTACTAACAAATGTAGAGCTTATTAATTTTATATTTTTATTAATTTTATTCATATACATAAATATATGCCAGGAAGCCTAACAGATATACCCCAATGATAGAGTTGTATTATATATTTGTTACTTTTGTATCTATGTATAGTCATATATTACCCTTTGTGTTTGTTACAATTCCTAAGTTTTTATTCTTTTCTTCATTCATTATATTATGTAAGTTGTAAAAATCTCTAATTGGGCTCAGATTAAAAATTAGCCCATTATTCACATTGGTTGGTAAAATTTCATCTATGTTTATGTACCTGGAAATGGTCGTTCACATTTTATAGGAAAAAAAATTCAATTTTAAAATTATAGTCTGATTTGGAGTCATATTGTGAGAATCCACAACCTTGATAGTCTGTCTTTGTTTGTTTCTATATGCTGTAGGCAGTTTTTTTTTTAAAGAAACTCATGTTTGAATAAATTCTTAATCATCGTGCTTTCTTTTGTAGAAATTTCCTAAAACTTATATGCCAATTTAATTAAAAAAATCCAGCAATTGATCTAAAATTGTGTAATCATTTTAGGAATGGATACGATTTTTATTCGTCAATTTTCACCGATAAGGAGGAATTGAGTCAAAGCGACGCAGATGAAATAAAAAATAAGCAATTCAAATGGGACGTCACGGCACAAGTTCATTTCTCTGATGGTACTTCGTACAAAGAAGTGAGTAGTCTATTTATTTTGTTTGTTATTTTTGAAAGTTTCGATTCGATTACAATTTCACGTATGATTTCAGAAAGATGAAGGTGCTAGTTGCTATTGCAGCGCTTCTCACACCGATAACAACTATTCTACGGACGAGCATGACGTGGCTTCGGCTCCTCAGCACATTTTCTCATCGCTCAAAGGTCTTCAACTCAGCGATAGTGGGGCAGATCTCACATATTTAGAAGGATATGGTGAGATTCAAGCGAAAGAAAATTCAAACACTACGATAGATGAAGATATATATGTCGATGCCGATAGATGTCATCTGACTGATGAATATGTTGAGAGTATCGATGGCTCGAAAGCTTTGCTGCCACGGAGTGACGATTGCGATGAAGCTGTAGATAAAACACAGTATATTTCGAGCATAATAGAGAACTATTTCTCGGAGAATTCGTGGGAGAGATTTTGGTCCGGTAATGGGGAGAGATTGATTTGGGCTTCGTGGATAGAAAAATATAGTGATTATATTAATCCGTCGTATTTTGACGAAAATAAAATTCAAAATGAAAGCAAATGCGAAACAAACGATTCTGAAGTTGATCTGGTTAAGTCGAAATCAATCGAACATGAAAAGAAAAATAATAAAAGCAGTAAAAAAGAAAATAAATTTGCTTTTGATTTTTCTGAAAACAATGCAGTATTAAAAATTACCGAAAATTTAGAAAAGGAGAAAGATATATCTGATTCGGCTAAGGTTAAGGAATCCAATTATGAGCTTGCGTTGAGTGAAGGTTGGAATCCTCTTTCCCCAGCTAGTGTAGATGAAACTTGGAGTCAAGGTCATCATCATAAAAATAGATCGTTCTCAGAGAACGACCAACTGTTGAGTCCTAGATGTGATTCTGTGACCAGCAGTGTTCCGCAAACGATAGGAACGTCGGATTCCATGACAAACGTTACCAAAATAACTAGTTACGACATTAATTCGAGTCATTTACCGACAGATTCCTCAGAATCTAACATTAGTATATTTTCATCGGCTGAATCGTCTGAAGAGAGCCGATCTGGGTCGACTAATTCGTCCGATAAGGAGCATCTGTTTGCCGACGCTGGAATGTGCTCCGACGATACTTGTAATGATGTAGATCAATATTGGCAAATTTTATGGAAAAAGCATTTCAATGATCAGTATTCCATACATTATGAAAACTATTTACAATCTCACCCAAGCAAAGCGGGTAAATTTTTTAATAAAAATCCATCCAGTAGTACTTCAGAAGTTGGCGAATTTTCAGCAAAGAGTGATGTAGTCTTAGAGAATGATAAAAGCAAAAAGAATGCGAAGCTGAAAAATGCTAAAAATAGAAAAGACAACAAACACGTCAATAGGTTACAGATTAATTCTGTCGGATATTTATTACAACAACTTAATATAGAATCGAAGGAAAATGTCGGTGAAACGCATGATGGCGTTAATAATTTTGATTCTAATTTAAGTAATATAGTTAGCCCTAGTGATTCTCCAGGTAATAAAAATTCTAATGGTAAAAATGAATCGCACAAAAAGGAAAATGACAATGCATCTTCAGTCAAACCTTCAAACACATCAAGCTACCCAAATAGCACATTAAATAGTAATCCAGTTGAAAATGATAATGGCGATGAACCACCTGATGAAAAGAAGTTTTTAAATCTTAAGAGAAGGTACCGTTTATAGAAAAATAGTAATTTTATTTATATATATATGTATATGATTTGATTAATTTTTATGCTTTTTGAATTTCAGTCACGAGAGCGACAATGACGAATCTAACCAAGATAAAGTGAAAGCAGCCTTTTCATTAATGGGTTTTTGTTTTTCTGAAGGCGAACTCCATGCGCCAGCTCTGATCGGTGATGTAGTCTATCGTAAACGTCACATTCGGCAACAAAATAGACAGTTGAAACTCAAAATACCGTTCGTTAAGTCTGCCAGACATACGTATTACGACGACGATGGTAATCCCATCGTTGGCACTTTAGACAAGGTAAGTTTTTACTCATTATATGAGCCGTTATATTTGAATGTGGAGGAAGTCCAATTTTCAGTTCCAAAAACACTAATTCAATTTGACTTGATTCTCAAATTATTGTCACTACTTTTAATTCGATATGTCCAGAATCTCAGAAAGTCCACCAGTATTTTTATAGGCAACAAATTATTTGGTTATTCCAAAAGTGGTCAGTAAAAAAATGAAAAATCTATCAGTAATTAGTTATAAACTTAATCAGTAACTTATTGTAAATGATCAGTACAATATAATAAACGATCAGTAAATTATTATTTTTTTATCAGTAAATAAATCCTTTTTTATCAGTATTTTATTTAAATACTGATCAATAAGGATTTTCTATCAGTGAAATTATAATTTTCGACAGTTGGATGATAGCGCATCGCCCCGCTACTGTCCATTCCCACTCTCCTCATGGTCCACACACCGTAATATTCATCCAAACACAATGTAATATCTTTTTTTTACATACCTCCTTTACGTTTCACATGGCTTTCGTGTCAGTGGTCATTTTTATCTCTTATCCGATCGTTTTCATACTTTGCCATATTGCTCATTTTGGTCATCAATACACGTTATTAAAGTTTTATTTCATCAATATTTTCACAAAAAACATCTTAGCAGCCAACACTTATTTATTTAGGGTTGGTCCTATTCATTTAAGATTATATTGTTAGGGTCGGTATTATTCAATCTCACTGTTACACGCGAGAACTGAGACAGCGATACTGAACTGAACCTGGAGCGAGGGGGTTGAAAACGGAGAGGGGGGAGATTATTATTAAAAGAGTTTTGCTAAGTGGCAGAATTCATCAGGATTTTTTATACTAGGAGTCATATTGCGACATGGCAATACTAACGATTTTGGACTTACGCCAATTTCAAATATAACGGCTCATATGTATGTATATGTATGTGCTATGTGAAATATTTAATCGAAATGCTTTATTTAGGCAAAGCAATTCTTGAAGAATGCTAATGATGAAGTTGGAGATGCTGAACACGTTAGCGATAGTTCCGATGATGACTCGCACTGTTTACCCATATCAAAAACACTCCCCAAAACATTGACAGATATTCATAACTTACCATGCTCGGATAAAGCCGATGACTCTGGCGTTATACAAGACGATGCTATCCTGTCTGAATCCGTAAACATTGCAGACACGAACGACGTGCATCACGCTGCTAAATTTCGAGTCGCTACGCTTAAAGATGATATAAGTACTCTGGGTAAATCTCACGAGGATATAGGAACTGGAGAGTTGACCGATGCCAATAGCTTGGACGATAGTGTTATCAAAGGTAAAAAGGAGAAGAAGAAACGCCGTAAAGCGCCGAAGAAGTTGCCCACCGGAATACCGGCAGAGTTAGCTCAAGACCCGGCTTTGATTAAGTTTTGGTACAAACGTTATTCTCTATTTTCAAAATTCGATCAGGGTATAAAATTAGACCAGGAAAGTTGGTTTAGCGTGACGCCGGAAAAAGTGGCTGAACATTTAGCGGAACGGTGCCGGTGTGACCTCGTAATAGACGGATTCTGCGGTCCTGGAGGCAATGCTATACAGTTTGCTATGACTTGTGAACGAGGTATGATCGTTTTCATACCAAAGTATTATTGTAAATCCCATTTACGTATTAGTCGTGATGATATATGTATTATTATTTTTTTTTAGTTATCGCCATTGATATAGATCCGAAGAAAATAGAATTGGCTCGACACAATGCCACTGTTTATAATGTTCAGGATCGTATAGAGTTCATCGTTGGAGATTTTTTGGAATTGGCGCCGACTCTGAAAGGAGATGTGGTCTTTTTGAGTCCACCCTGGGGTGGACCTCAGTATGTTAAAGTAAGTAGAGTGATTTCATTTTAAAATGGATGATTTTTACAAGCTTTACTCTGTTAATTCAGTGACTTTCCTGTCTTGTCACAAAATTGTGATCAGATTTTGAATCACTTCCACTCTTTAGGACGCTTTGATATCCTTACCGACATACGAGGGTTAGCTCACATTGAAGTAAGCCAACGTCTCCGAAATGAAGCTAGATGAGTTTAATCATTGACGAACTTTTACGTCAGATCAGAGCGATGACAGCTGGCTATCCATACATGTCTTTCTACCGCCCCTTTGCAACTCACAGTATAAATAGTTGTTCTATTATTACTAAAAATATCCCCACAAATAATCTAGGAACCGAACTAGCTAGAATTTCTACATTTATCTTTATTTTTTGAATGTCAAAGTTAAAAATGTATGGGGAAACTAGCGGATGTAACGGTGAAAACACATTTGGGCATTTATTTATTTATATATAATATATATATAAAATTTGTTAACAGGTGAGCAGCTATAATTTGGAAACGATGTTAGTCCCCGTGCCGGCCTCGGATTTGATCAAACTATCCAGAAATATTACTCCAAATATAGCAATATTTTTGCCTCGTAATACTAATGTTAATCAGGTTAGTGAAAATTTTTATATATGCAATTATATTAATAAAAATTTTGTATAATAATTTATTTATTTTCTTCAGCTGGTGACTATGGCAGGTCCTGGGAATTCTGTCGAAATAGAGCAAAACTTCCTCGACAAAAAGCTCATATCCCTGACAGCTTACTATGGAGAGCTCCTGAACGAATAAACTTCAATTAACGTTTACTAGAAATTTGCTTCAATGAGGCATAAACACGCCTTAATATTCTGTCAATGAAATATTAACTAAAAGCAATCAATTAAACAGCGCACTTTCTTTCTTCGGGTTTTATAAAAATTGTTATGTTTGATGTGAACAATAAACTTAGTAGAATATACGTGTTCGTATTTCGTGTCTTATGTATTGCTATTTGCATAAAACTTTCTTTTATAATGTATCAATTGCATTTACTTTTCTGAGTACAAAATAATGTTATGAAGTGTGGAGAATGGCAGTTGAGAAAAGCGAATTTCTCACAAGATGAATTCTTGAATCATTTGTAATATGCGTGTATTTGCAATTTTTTAAATGGATTTTAAGCGATAGACATAATTTGTTTTGTATTTATTTTTAATTTTTGTATTACCATAATGTAGATGAAATGTGATCGACATTAAATTCAATGTAATGTGTCTATTTATAATGCAATCTAAATGTGTATTGTTTAATTATAGCTAATAAAATTTGGAGTGCACTTTTTTCATTAAATATTTATCAAGATACAATACATGTGTTATTATTATTGTTGGTGTGGAATTAAAGAGCTGCGTATAAGTAATTATAAGAGTATGTTATCGACGGAATGAAAATGTTTATTTACGAAGCTGTGTTTGCATTTGTGCCTTCACATTAAATTTACAATTAATAAATTATATGATTACAGCCATCTTAATTGTTTGATACAGATTATTTTATGAAAAAATAAAATAAGACATCTTTAGAAAATTAAAAAAGACTTAAATTATGATTAAAATTAGATCTATTGCTAATCTTTCATCTCCCCTTCTTCGTCTTCATCTTCAGCTCCTCGAATATATAATACGTTATTGCATCTGATTAGGACTTCCCCGAGATTTCCTACACAAATTAATAGGTAAAATATGACATGTTGACGCTTACTTATTTGTAAATTTTTCAATATAATATAATACCTGTGCAGTTTCCTCCAATGTGTTCTTCTGTATTGGCCAATTGAAGATTCATGTATCCGTCTACAGATACGAGGTAGCCTTTATATTCATGGCCCCATTTTAATTTCACAAGGACTGCTTTGCCTGTTAAGCTATTGAGGAATGGTTTGGGGTTAATTGGCATAGCCGCCGTCATTTTTAAAAGTTGATTGCTTTCAAGCTGCAATGTGAAAATATATCGATAGAACAATGTGGATCAAATAATAGATTAGAATAATGAAATAGAATAAATTTAAGTAACAAATTCATAGACGGTGAACAACGCTTTGACAGATTCATAACCTTAATAACATATTTTATTTTTTAAACTGTTCAAAGGTTTAGGTACATATATCATAATCTATATTTATAATGGACTTTCTGAAATAAATTATTGGAGAATATATAATCAATTTAATATATAAATAACAAACCAAATAAACGAGAAAAGAACCGGCGTCGAAGCGCGCGTTGGGAGATTTGGTCTTAACAAACTTTCACACGTTCTTCAAAATCAATTGCATTTTGTTCTGATTGCATGATTTTAAATTGAAAATTTAATCCATTAGCTTTTCAGTCTCAAAACTTTTAATTTATTTACGCGGTCATACTTCCAGGAATTTATTAAATTATACCATAATATAAATATTTTACTTTTTTCCCAGACTTTGAAGTTTCTTTTATAATGAAATTTTATAAGCTATATTAACAGTTTAGTTACCAAAGCGATCTGAATTTTGAATTAATGTATTGTTGTCAGTTATTTTTGAACAGAAGTACTATCAAGGGCACTTAAAATATTCAGCAATGCCACATGGATTTATTTTTTAAAATTTTATTCAACGATACTAGCACTATCTATCTTTTCGCTATTATTTTTCAATGATACTCAACAGCGAGGAAATAATCGGCTTTTGTGGTTGGAGACCAAGTCCTCTTATTTACGTTGAGCAAATAACTTGTCTGTGAAAAATTAAAAATGAGCAACTCCAATTTTTACTTTGCGTTTAATCACATTCACCAACGTATGCAGATTTGACACACAGTGTTTCTATTTCTGTCTTTTAGGCATACTTGGATAAAACCTGATATTTGATAAATCTGTTATGCCAACTATAAACATTTCTACTAGTTTCACGTGACATAATTTCTATTATGCCACGAAAATCGCGAATACGGAATATCTAGCACTCAAGTTCTCGTTAGTATAATACTCTTGATAAATTGGGTTTTTGGGTGCCAGATGATCCGTAATCGACATCTTAGTGACATGTGTGAGATCGCTTTGCACGGAGTTATCACCGAACCGTGATCAAATAATTATTGTGGTGACCAGAAAAATGCACTCTCGAGACATCCAAACTTTCAAAGATGCTCAAGAAGAACTAACGCAATAGAATTCTACAAAAAAGCGCCAAGGGGGTATTTGAATTCTATTGCGTAAATTCTTTATGAGCATCTTTGAAAATTAGGACTTCTCGAAACTGCGCCACTATTCGGTTCGGTGATTACTAGTCAAATGTGAACCGGTCACAGGACAACCGGTCGCTCTAGATCGGTCACACGTGATCATCCGTCACACTAAAACTGGTCATGAGAAAACTGGTCACACCCTAAAATCGGTCAACCAGTTTTCTCGTGACCGATTTTAGGGTGTCATCAGTTTTCTCGTGACCAGTTTTCGCGTGACCAGTTTTAGTGTGACGGATGATCACGTGTGACCGATCTAGAGCGACCGGTTGTCCTGTGACTGGTTTACATATGACTAGTAGTCCGTTTACCCACTATTCAATGGCTACTTCCACACTACCGATATCTACACCAGATATTTACGAAATTTTCCATATCCAGTATAGAACAGGTGGTCGAGTGAAAGGTTTCGACCGTTTCCCGGCCTATGGAAATTCAGTTGAGTTTGAAAGAGGATCGTTTATTTTTGTTCAATTTGGTACAATGGTTATTGTATGTACGAAGAGGTTTCTTCGGAAATGTGATCTAGTTGAACTCTAGAGGCTCACTCTGCCGGTGGAGGTTGCTGCGTTGCTTTATAAACGTTTTGGGTTGAAGTGTGTCGTGTGCACATCTTTTGTTCTTGGTACTCGCGCTGCCCTAGTTATGCTGCGAGCGTGGTTTTATGGGTTCATACGCCTGGACGGAGTTCGTGGTTTTTATGGGTTCAGTGTGTTCTTCCTTTGTTTCCCAGACACGTGTATAGAAACACGTGTCGACCTTTTGACGAGGCGAGCGTGTGCCATGCGTTAATGACTTTCCTAGATATGTGTCGCAGTGACCTGATGAGATCATTTCAGTTGTACTATATGCCTACACCAGTTCCCATATTGCAACTTGTGGTTGCTATTTAGGTGTAGATATCGATAGTGTGGACGTAGCCATTGCAATTTAGTGCATTTTTTCGGGAACCAACATTGTACCTTTATGTGGGGCACCCAGTATTAGTAGTAAAGAGATATTAGATGTTACATTTTAAAAATCGGAGTCGGAGTCATGTTTTTTTAATGACTGCGCGCTTTGTCAATTACGCACAAGTTGGACTGGCAGGAAATTGCGCACGAATAGACCGAACCGAATGTTTATATCTGTAGATGACAGAGGGGGTGTGGTAGACCTGTGTGGAGACAAGCTGTCAGTTGGAGGCCGTCGTTGTGGGCCGTCGCGTCGTCGTGTCGATTGTGCGTAGATTTTCATAATGCGTTCCCGTTGATCAGCTGATCGGTGGATCGGTCGATCGGAGATGGTGGGAATGGAGGAGGCGCAAGTCGAGGCGGGTGTGGGCGGAGCGGGCGCGGCAGGAGTCGGAGCCGGAGTCGGAGTGGGAGTCGGAGTCGGAGTCGGAGTCGGAGTCGGAGTCGGAGTCTCGAGTGTGTCGAGAGGCAAGTGTCGAGGCTGGTGTCGCGGCTGCCTCTCGCCCATCCTGTCGATCCTGCTGTCGGCTCTGGCCGCGTGTCTCCTGCTAGGCGTCGCCTGGTTGTGCCGCGGTTGGCTCCGGGCAGCGCTGGTGTGGGTGCAGTCGCAGTCCGCGTGGCTCGTCTGCACCCTCTTCCTGGCCCTGTTCACGCTCGTCAGCTTCCCGGTAGCCGTGGGCTATCTGGTGCTGCTGGTGTCCGCGGGCTACCTGCTGGGCGTGTGGGCTCTCCCCCTCGTGCTGGTCTCCGCCAACGTGGGCGTCTTCGTGGCTCATCAGGTCATCCGGCGACTGGGCTCGGCCGCTGCACCTCTCCGCAGGCTGCTCCGCTCCGACTCTGCTCGAGCTCTCCTCAGGGTTATTTCAGGACCGCACTCTTTTCGCATCGTCGTCTTCGCTCGACTCTCGCCCATTCCGTTCGGGATTCAGAATACTATATTCGCCGTAAGTCATCTTTATTTTCAGTTTGATGCGTTCATTTTGCAGGGTAAACTCATTAATTATTTAGCTTAATGATACTCACTTATCGAACGGGAGACGTTAGCAAAAAATAAATAAATCAAATCACCGATGTTAACGGAATAATGCTGACTGTATATCAAATAATGTCAACTTTTGATATTGTATTTTAATGTTTAATTTATATCGGGAAGGCTTAACAGGTATACCCAATGCGCCTTCCTGGCCAGAAACATTGTACATTTGATAAAAATATTATTAGTATTATATAAAGTACCTAAATACATATCAATTGACATCCACAGAGATATTTATGGTCAAATTTGTAAACTTTCAACATTTTATACAATTCAGCGAAATTCGAGATTGCTGAAAACTGGAGATTTGAATAAGTTTGCCAATGTGTTGGAACCGCTTCAATGAAAATCAGATGAATTGGCAAACTCTGATAGGAAACAATCGACCTGGAGTCACAAATACAAGGTCTGGTCAGCAGAAACCAATGGGATTTGAACCCGTGACCACTCTGTTCAAAACATTATATGCTAACCACTTGTCTATTCAGTCACTTATGTAGAAATGCACTATTTAGGATACACAAACCTTATAAATGATATGTACGTGTATGTATTATATATAAATTCTAAACATTAAATATGAAAAACTTAAATGAAAAATCGATAGAAATCAGCGAGTCTAACGTTTTCTGAGAAATGTATTTGTCCGTGAAGACTTTGAATGCTATACAATATTTCTCGGAACAATATATATAATGTTTTCCCCGAGTCATTATTCTTTACCTGTTGAACTTTCTTATTTTTCGTCGTATTTACTTTGTCTTTAATTTCTGTAATATGCTATTTACAGCGTATAACGCACACAGATGAATATAATTGCAGTCTGTAATTGACTTGAAATGTACACAATTCTCTTGTATAAATTCGTATAATATATGTTATTTGCCGACTATTACATTATATAATTGCACTCGTTTTTTGTTTTCTAAAATTTTACACATTTCCTTTAAATAAAAAGGTGAAACAAAAACTTCAATGACAATTCCGAATTTAATCTTTTTTAATTCGATCAGTAAACATTATTAATCTACATTTATTTATATATTATCAAAAGAATTTTCATTGTTACTAATTGTAATTTATTACATCACAAATATTCGATCGAATCTTCAATTAAAAATTTCGCAACGTGTTGGAAGTATTTATGTATGCACGCAAATGTATATTTATGCATACTTGTACGTGTACAGGGTAAACAGTTCAATAATTATTTCTTATTTTAGAATTCTAACGACTTGAATATTTTCCTCAAACGATGTCATTACGAAACAACCTTCATACTAAGGCGATTATACGTTACGTCTACTTTGTTACTTTAATCACATTTTCCAATCATTAGTATACATAAACCAGCAATATTCAACATTCATAGTAATTACAAAAACGCTGAAAGTTTTATAACTTCAACTTTATTCTTATTCTATATTTTTATTACTATTAAAGGGGTGCTTAAACCTTTAAATGCTGACCAACGCCGATAGGCGTTGTATTTTGAGCTTGTACAAAGTAAACAAGAATACTACCCGCTAAGCCTTTCCAGGTAGCATTGAAAAAAAAATGTATTGAACATGGGTCGTGTGTTCGATGTCATACATTTTTCAACGATTTATAAAGACTGGTTTACACCGGAATTTCTGAATTTATAACCATAGCAGAATTTCCAGATGGAGATCTCTAACTGCTGAGTATTTTCGATTGTGGCTTGGCATTTAGATTGTGAGCATTACATTTTAACAACAATGAAGAAGATGGAACTAGTTTTGGAAAAATATATTCATTAATTGACTTTTGTTTATTTTATATTGTTGCAAGATATATTAGAGTCTAAACAGACCTTTACAATATTCGGAAATCCTCTGCGGTAGTTATCTAGGGTTTGTTTGGATTAGCTACAATTTTTATATCTGCTCTCTATTGGATTTCTAAATAATTCTAGTTGGAAATGTTGGCGAAATTTTCAGCGGGCTTTCAACAGAAAAGACGGTCAGCACTCAAAGGGTTGATTGTACAAAATGTATAACAAATATCCTACATATTATTTGACTTCATTTTAATAAAAGCGTCTTTGAATTATTTCAACTTTTGTTCATTTCATCAATTATAATTCATATAGTCTTTGATTCGTCTTCTCAACATTCTTCTTGGATATCTAATATATCGAATATCAATGGATATCGAATATTTCTTTGAACTGCAAGGAACAAAATTAAAAAAAAATATATAGAAGAGCCTTGTAAAAATAGTGTATATGCCAAGGACATGTTTAGGCTGATAGTGGAAGAAGAGAATGTTGTTTGTTATATTTCCACTAGCTTTTAGATTTAATTTATATAATGGGTTACCTACCAACATAGCCCATTGGTAACTGCCTCTCTTCAAAAGGATATTGCCCTGGTTAAAATCCGAGGCCTACTTATGAAAATTATTCTTCTAACCACAATTCCTGCTAATTATTTACAACTGGTCTCCTTTATATTCATGCTTCTCATCCATGTGTTCCTATTATACATAATTCCTTCATTTATTAAGCCGTCTACGTAGGGGACGCGACAATTGGTGCAAGTCCAAAAGGTTCAACGACAAAATGTACCCGAAAATTAGTGCACTGACAAAATGTACCCGCGACAAAATGTTCACGCGACGAAATGTACCCGCGACAAAATGTTTATCGATGTATATGGTACTTTTTATCGTATAGATCGCGGATGTTATTAAATTAGTATAAATTACAGGTGTTCTCAACCGCACCAACATATTCTTATTTAAATTGAACAATTACATTTTAAGCGAATATCATTGTGACTCATTGAATATCATTTTAAGATGTCATTGAATTAGTTTAAATGTTAGGGGTTCTTAGCAATATCAAATATTTACTTATTTAAATTGGAAAAAAAAACTTTTTAAGCGTATGAACTGCAGATTACATTGAATTATTTTATATGGCAGGGCTTCTCAACCGTCTCCAAAATTTTCTTTATTTCAAATGAATAATTTACTTTTTATCGTATACATAAAAAGTAAATTATTCATTTTGTCGCGGGTACATTTTGTCGCGTGAACATTTTGTCGCGGGTACATTTTGTCAGTGCACTGATTTTCGGGTACATTTTGTCGTTGAACCTTTTGGACTTGCACCAATTGTCGTGTAACCGTCTACATAATACATAATACACAGTGTAGTGCACTGGTAGAGCTATTTCATACTAGTAGAGAAGTCGTAGGTTCAAGCCCCGGCCAAATACGCTGCTGGCGAGATCTTGCGGTTATTTAAACGCAGATCGATCATCTGCTAGAATTTTTCCCATTTTTCTAGCTTAATTGTTGTGACGGATCTAATGAATTAGTATCCCCCCCTTAGTTTCTCGCAAATTCGAGCTATTCGAGTCATAGCCTTAAGTACGAAGGAGCGCGCACCGGTGCACTTATGGCGACAAAGTGGTTAAACATAAACGCAACCACCGAGCCTTATGTATGTAATAAAAATAAATAAAATAATACAATGTGCTTATCTAAGTATGTATTATTCATTTCAAAATGAAATTCTCTTTAATCGGTCTTGTATCTCCCTCTATATTCATGTTTCTACTCAAGTTTTCCTCTTACGATTCGTTCAAGTCTTGTCTAACATGAATATTCTACATACTTGCCAAATTACGCTCTATATGTAATTAAATAATTGTTTACTTTCAGGTGAGTAACGTAGGAGGACTTCGCTATCACGCTGCGACCCTTCTAGGATTGCTTCCAGCTCAAATTATCAACGTGTACCTCGGTTCAACTCTTCGGTCCATGCACGACGTCTTGCAAGAGTCCCACATTACCGGATACATCATGTTCGCGTGCCAGGTATATAATTCGCAATCGATATACATATATCCACCTCGTCAACGAGCTGTCTTTCTATTGCTGTGGTGTGTTTCAGATTACAATCGGGATCACGCTGATGGTGTGGGTGGTGCAGAAGGCCAGGAAGGAGTTGACGTTGGCTTTGATAGAAGCCGAGGGTGGTTTGACGTCGTCGAGCAGCTCGACGTCCCTGATGGGCAGCTAGCATATGATCGGGCTGTTGCGAACCAGCACGCCCGAGTCGTCCGGTCCCAGTGAACCCGGAACTCCGACTATTGTATAGATCCGACAACTTTTTCGGCACATCACTGACATTTCAGAGCCATTATTGTGAAATATTAGAGTCGTCTCATTCAAATTTTGATGTTCAAACGGGCGAGCTGTCGACAGAAGAGAGGGAATTAGTCGAAGGTCACCGTTGATATTATGTTTTAATACTGTAGGTGCCACTATGCATGCTAAATTGAGCTAAATGTTTGATAAATGCGTTAACACTGATTTGCGTATATAAATTGTGGTGTATATAATACCCGTATGTTTTTTTTTTATTATGTATTTACTAATGTGTATTTATATTAATGTGATTTTTTGTTGTTCTAAAACAACGTCACTGCATAATAAGCATGTTTAATCTATGGTGACGATAAAAGCATTAACTTGCAAAAAAATATATGTACGTTTTGATTTGTTTACTAAACGTGGAGATAAGTTTTGGTGTAACGTTTAAGTTTTGTAGATTATATAATAATATATATATATATAACACTGAAAAATTTAACTGTTTTAACATAACTCTGTTACTCTTGGGAGCGGGAAGAAAATGAGATAGTTGAGATGAGCGCACTTTTTGTGATATTTTGTTATATCTTTCACTTCTATGTACTAGTACAAAGTTGCCAGTTCATGACACATCGAATTTTTTTTAATGTATATTTTATTTTAAAATTTGAGTTGAAACAACTTATTCACACCTAAAGTCTGTCTATATAATGTATAATTTTTGATATTTTTACAATGCGATTGTTTATACTTTCATGCAAATTTTTTTTGTTGTTTTTCAAATGGATTCTAGTCTTTTTTGATACATTGTTTACAAAACGCACTTTATTATTATTAAACATTGAGTATAAAGTTAACATTTTTACTTTATAGTCAATTATACATGAATATAATTGTGAGATCTGATTACAAGGAGACCTTTTTTTTTAAATTCAAATTCCATTTCTTGCCTGATATTTAAGTGTGGAAATAAATATGAGTGAATGATTCATGATGATATCATACAATAATAGTTTTATCATATGTGTATGTATAGTCAGTGTGACTTTAAAATGAAAAATATTATGTTTTTATTAAATAAATGTATAGTTATGCAATTTTATATGTTAAAAAATTTTGGCCCGTCACAGTTTATCGTTCGATTTATGAAAAAATCACACTAGGGTATTGTTTATATTTGTGACATGACAGTCTGTATAATAAAAAAATAGTCTAAATTACAGCTCAGTGAGAGATTGGTTTTAAATTGAAATGGCTAACATTTGTCTATATGTAAAATGGTGGGTCTATACAATTGGATGCTTACTGTACTTGTGATGATTTGATTCGATCATTATATTATTTAATTTTGTAAATATGAACATTTTGTTGTTTTACATTGTGTATATATATGTATGTAGTTATAGTTGTTACCATTAAAGCACAATGTTTGTATAATTTCATTTATGAAATGATTGATTAAATAAAAGCCATTTAAAATAGAAACATAGCAAGTTTGACAGTTGGGTAATCTTTTGATTGATAAATTTAAATGTATTGGAGCTCACTGTAGTTCACGTTAGTGTAATAATAAAATGTCTGTGTATAATATGTCCGTGATATATTGTGTTTGCTGTAACTTTTAACGAGTTTCAATAGCCCAGATGCAGTATCGATCTTGAAGTGAAATTACTACTCGAGCACTAAACGTGTTAATGGTTTGCGTCAATTTGTATTCTGTATGTATTCAGTCGACTTGATAGCAGAGCTATTTCAGCGTTTGTACAAATAGTGAATTTATCAGGATTTATATTGTAGATTGTAACTCGTCGACGATGATTTGAAACGAAACTGTTGAAATTTTTGATATTATTTTAATGTTTGATAGTGTTGATTAAAATTTTGCTCAATCTTGCAATAAAATTGTCTTGTAGTGTCTGGGTATTTAATTAATTCATAGTTGTTTAAAAATCTTCAAGTGAACTTTAAGTGTTTTTACGTGTCGATTTGTGCCAAATCTGATTAGAGTTTTATCGTGAATGTTTGCACAACTTTTCACATTATCAATATATATATATATATATATACATATATATATATATATATATATATATATATATATATATATATATATATATATATATATATATATATATATATATATATATATATATATATATATATATATTAGAAGATTAGGAAACTATTTTATTTATGTATGTATGTATAAAAAGCAAAAACCAAAGTTTAATATTATAGAGCATATATTCTATATGTATTGAAAAATTATTGCATAATTATAATATTGTAAATGTAAATAATTTTAATGTCTTTCGATATTTAGAAAGTATTTAATATCACATTCTAAAATACCTTTTATATAGTCTTTTTAAAAAGCGTGTGTTGTTAATATGCAATAATGTAATGCACGTCACTTATTTAAATCTTCCAGATTTAACTTCTTCCAACACGAGTGTTTGTATGTATGTATGTACATAGTTTTAGTACAATCTTCCTAAATTTTCTATTGTCAAATTTATCAACGCTGCACGATTTCCGTCTCGAATATTTGTTTTAATTGAATAAAATTTACGATGAAAAAAATTAAATCGCTTATAATATTTAAAATTACACAGTAAATTGATGTTTTATCTTTTTACATACATTTATGTACGTATGTATATGCACATATATATACATATGTATTAGGGGTACCGGAAAGAAATCCATTTTTTTAGCAGATCAACTTAAACATTCAGTTTTTAATTTTTTTTTGCACATTTTACTCCAAAATATAATCTCCTCTAATTTTCATGACTCTTTACCATCTTTTTGTCGATATTTCAATCCTTTTCTTGATAAATCTTGCCAGTTTTTAATTAATAAATGTTAATAGATGGTTTACCACATCACTCACGCTGTTGAATTTTTTTCTTACTGTGGCATCCATGGAACTAAATAGGTAGTAATAAGAAGGAGCGAGGTTTGGTAAATGAAAAACCATAAAAAAAAAACCATATTATGGTTTGAGGTATAAAAAGAATAGCGTTTTTCCCTGAAAAATGGTAAAAAAAACCACGTGTTCCATCACCCTTCTTTTTCCTGCATGCAGGACAAAAACCATTGTTTGTTTTTCCGATCCTTAAAAATGTTCCTATATTCTCTTTGATAGTTCTGTGGTAATTTATAAGTTTCTGTGATAGTTGTATAATTCGATAATTTTCTGTGGTTATTAAAAACATACATAGAGTAAAAATGGATTTCTTTCCGGTACCCCTAATATATGTACATATAAATAAGTAATTTTTAAATTGATTGACCAATAATTATTGGGGAGTGATAATTAAGAATTCGGATATAAATCATATACATATATAAATATATATGAGGGTACGGTAAATAAAAATATATTTTTAAATGACTCAAATTGTATATTATTATTATTATTGTAATATCAATAGTGTGATTGTAAGAATTTTAATCGTGTCTTACTCTTGATTAATATTTGAAATGATTGTGCCTCCTATTTAAATAATTTGTTATTAATTTTTGTCGTAATTATTTTTTATGAAAAAAGAAAAAAAATTATCATTCCTGAAAAAGATAAATATGTGATTCAATTCCTTCTTTTTCCTATATATATTTTATATTTTAAAATTACTTATTTTCCTAGATTTTTTTATACATTCTAGTTTACATACATATTAATGTAAAACGGTTAAAAAAAAATATACACGGCATTTATTTAACGATATGATTTGTTTAGCTCCAGTTAAGGGATCACAATTTTTTTATAACGGAATCGACTGATTGATTTTAATCGCTAAAAATGTCCATGTACATGTCAGTGATTATGAAAGTGGTCTATGTAGCAAGATGGCCGAACTGAAACAGCATCAATACCTTTTTTTTTTGTTAATTTGCGACTTGAATTACTTTGATAATCACCGTCATGTACGTTTATATCTATAATGTGTATATATATATATATAATATTTTTAAAACAGTGATTAATTAGAAAGCATATTGTAGACTTTGGTCTAAATGGTCAACATATTAACAACTCAGCCTTGTAAAGAAATTACAATCAAAGTCTACAATATGAAGTAGACAATAAATTTGAAACTTTCGAAAAGTGAATGTCGCATTTATGTATATTTTATATATGTATGTATGTATGTATATCTTATTGATTATTATTTTCTAACACAACGTGTGCGTCGTTTCGGCAAGTTAAACAAAACCACCGTAGGAAATGATTTTTCTTTTTTTATTTTAATCTTTTTCTAATACTAAAACCAATGTGTAATGAAATAATAAAAAAAGCTTTTTTGTGTATGTTATTGTATACATTATCAAAATGTTGAATATTTTGAATAAATTTGTTATATAAAAAAAAGGAATAATTGTTATTTGTAATTTTATGTGGCCGCGGTCATTCTAGGCATACCGATAAACTTTATTTCCGCACGAGAGAGCTTGAAAGTAATTTATAACCCTGTTGGTCAGGCTTTGTGACCGTTTATGCACGATTGGCTTGACACGGTGAAAAATTCACGCATACATACCAGTGGCGTAACTAGCGCCCCCAAACCCCATACTTCGCTTTGTTGCAATCGCTGATATCTGAACCGTGAATTTACTGTCACCGACAAACACCAGTTTCAACAACACTCTCAGGACTTGGATCCAGACATAGGCTATTTTGGAAAAAAATCGACTTGCGAAAAGAACAACTGATTGTTGATTTTCCAATAGTTTTATTATTTATTTAAAAGTTTAGGACCATTGTGGCATTACAGGAAGAATCTAATGCGCCACAATGGCCTAGATTAGTGCTTTCCAATTACTTTCATGTCACGACCCCCTAAATCTGAAAGAATTAATTCCCGGCCCCGAAAACATTTTTTTTTCTAGTTAAAAGGTTTATTTGGCAGTAATTATTACAATTATAATATATTATATTATTATTCAGCACAAAATTATATAAACTTGCTTAAAAACATTTTTTTTAAATAAAAACTATACACACGTGATACAATTTAATGCAATAGATGAGGTCGCATGTTTTTACATAACAAATCGATATTGGGTTCAATGTCAGAAATGCTTACTCGCAAAGTATCTTCCAAAGTCTCCGTGGAAAGGCATGACCTTTGCTTTTAATGAAGAAAATGCTGTTTCGCATAGGTACGTAGTCGCGAAAGGAATAAGAGTTACCAGGGCTTCTTTTCCAATAGCAGGATATTCTTGCTGTCGCCTTAACCAAAATTCTGAAATACTTTTTTCATTAAATTCCACCTCAAACAAATTATCTGATCTGATATCGATCAACTCTTCTTGGGCGGTCCACGTAATATGATCATATTTTAAGGACTTGGCAAATGGTGTTCTCATCCAATTGTTCCTTTCATATTTCATTATTCGTGAGAAAATCATTCAAACACGAAAACATATCCGTGCATCCTTGACTAATACCTTTTGACCACAAAGAAAGCTTTTGTTGGAAAGTTTTTATATAACGTGTTATTATTTAACAGACTTAAATATATAAGTTCCCTAAATATGTAAGTGGAAAAATATTTGTAATTTCTACTGAATATTTTCGCGGCCCCCGCGAGAAATCCTACAGCCCCCAAGGGGTCGCGACCCCCAATTTTGGAAGCACTGGCCTAGATAATAAAACGAGAGGGAGAAAACACAAAATAAATAGATAGAACAAAAAGCAAAATCAAAAAATAGGATATAAAAAATTCTTCTTCTTTATGTGCCATGTCCTCCTAGAACGTCGGCAACTAGATGTCCCATTCTTATTTTGTCCATTGCTGTTCGGAATAGTGCTCAGGTGCTGAGGCCGTACCACTGCCGAAGATTCTTTAGCCATGATGTTTTCCGCCTGCCCCGACTGCGTTGGCCTACGATTTTCCCCTGGATTATTAGGCGCAGGAGATCGTATTTTTCGTTTCGAATCACATCTCTGAAGTACTCCAATTTACGCCTTTTCACACTTTTGAGCACTTCGACATGATTCTCAGAATCCTTCTGTATGTCCACATCTCAAATGCCTCTAGTTTCTTGCATGTGGCATCCGCCAGGGTCCATGCCTCTGTCCCATACAGAAGGATGCTGAAAACGTAGCATCGTAGAAGTCTCAGCCGGAGTGCTATACTGAGATCACGCGTGGTTAGGACTTTTTTCAGTTTCAAGATTGTAGCTCTTGCTTGCTCCACTTTAACGCGAATTTCCTTTCCACTTTCACACGTTTCACCCAGATAGTACCCAAGATATCTAAAACCATCCACTCTCTCCACCACGGCTGTTATTGATCTGTAAATGAGAGCTGACCGTATTGTGCGCCGACTTGCTGAATATCATCCATTTGGTATTTTTTGTATTCAGCTTCAACCCCGCCATAGAGCTATGCACAACAACTGCGTCCATTGTTGCCTTTAAGTCGATGTGAAGTTCGTGGTCAGTAGAATTGTGTCATCCGCGTACCGAATGTTATTATTTACTGTGCTATTTATTGTAATTCCGGAATCTATATCTTCCAAGGCTTCAGCATTAAAATACAAAGATAATTTAATAATTAGTAAAAATACAATATATGTACATATATGGAGGAGGATATACATACATATAACCAGCAGCGTGGTCTAGTGGTGAGTATTGAATTCTTTCGTGCTTGATGTCACGGGTTTGATTCGCGTTGTTGGCCAGACCTTGGTTTGTCGAGGTCGATCGTTTCTTATCAGAATTTGCCAATTTTTCTGATTTTCATTCAAACGGCTATTGTAAAATTGGCTTTTCCTTCCCAATTTTCTGTTGCAAACCTTGAGTTATTGTTATATCTCAGGTTTCGCCAAATTTATCACCATCTGTGGTTGTTTATCGAATATAAAAATTCGTATTGTTACATGAAAAATGTTATTAATCGTATTAATACGATGTTTGTAATATCTGACCATAGATGTCAGGTATAGTTTCGATTTGCATTTGAATGTACATATGTAATAATGTACATTCACTTTTTAAATGTCTTGTAATAATTTAGCCATAGTGACGACCTGGAGCTAATCTATAAAGTCATTGTGGCGAAATTCTAAAAAATAAAAAATAAATATAAGGAGGATGGTTTTTACCATAGGCCACTATTAATTAATTAATTTATTTTTTATATATACCAGGAAGCCTAACAGGCAGGGGCATCATTTGAGGGGGCTAGGGTGGGCAGCCGCCCCCCCTAGATTTGGACGGGACTATTCACGTTGTAGATTTGAACGGGACTATGTATTATTATGAATTTGAATTAAAATACTAAACCAACAAAAATAGAAAATTGAAATTATTTATAACACTGTCAGGTGTGTATAAACACGTCGATTTTTCCCAGAAAAAAATGTTTATTCGCAAATATATTTTGTCTTGCTTTGAAAGATTTTCAGGAGATTATTTCGTACTTTATATACACAAATTTTTTTAGTATAATACACTCTCCCCCCCATAGAAAGTCATTCCTTACTGGTCAAAAAATTTTCTCCCCCCTTGGAAAAGCTGAAATGACGCCCCTGCTAACGGGAAACCCCAATGCGCTTTCCGGGCCAGAAACATTGTACATTTGATACAAGTAAATATTATACAAAGTAAATACATATCAATGAATTAACAACCACGAGACATCTATGGTAAAATTTGTAAACGATTCAGTGAAATTAAGTAAATACATACAATTAACATTTCAAGTCAAATTTGTAAATTTGCAGCATTTTATACAATTCAGCGAAATCCGAGATTGCTGAAAACTCTAGATTTGCGAGAAAATGGGTAAGGTTACCAATTTGTTGGAACCGTTTCAATGAAAATCAGATAAATTGGCAAACGCTGATAGGAAACGATCGACCGGGAGTCACAAATCCGAGGTCTGGCCAGCAGAAACCAGTGGGATTGGAACCCGCGACTACTCTGTTCAAAGCATTATATGCTAACCACTAGTCTATTCTGCTGGTATGCTGCTAGTATGTAATAAAAGCAGATAGTAATAAAAACAAAATTAATTTCATTACATATGAACACAGCTGGGAATTTTTATGATTTTGGAAGCCGCATGCGGACCGCGACCGCAGCTTGCCTGGACCAGGCCCTTTCACAATTTGGTGTAAGGAATGCACGCGAACAAACAAACGCTATATCTTCTGGTAATTTGTTGAATTAGAGTTGGTCTGTCTGCAACTTTTTAACGAGTTGCAGCGTAATTGCGTAATAACTCAAATTAGCGTCAAACTTTATCGGGCTTTTTAGCTGAAACGCCCCGTTGACTGCGGCTTTTCTCGCATGCGATATTTCGCCTAGACTATGGTTTTTCCGGGGTTTTCATGTGTTGACTGACCGCGTCTGAAATTGGAAAAGTGCGACCGTTTGGTTTATGTGTATTTTTAGTGGCGTAAGCTCCAGATGTTGGGCCAGTGAAACTGCGCTTAATTGTTACCGTCCCTCGCTTGGAGAGCGAAACGTTCAATAAATTTTTACAGACGCCGTTAAACTTGACGGCAAGTGTTCCGGCGAAATTTCCGCGAAATTAATTCAACGGTGCGAATTTTTACGCTCATTGTACCTGTTACGGGGACAAGTAGGAGATGGTGTAGAAATATTATAGTCACAGTTTTTTTTATAAGATCTTCTTTAATAGTAGTAAGTATACACGAGATAAGTTTGTATTACACGTTACTAGTTAGTGGTTACTAGTTAAGTCGTCTAATCGCGAGTCACTAGTTAGACGGTTCAATTGTAAGTCAGTGATTAGTAAGAGACGGTTCGATCGCAAGTAACTATGTATGTATGTAGTAATCACAAGTTACTAGTAAGGCAGTTTAATCGCAAGTGAGGTTCAATAGATCTAACATGAGCATTTATACACAAAAGAATGATAAGCTTTAACCAATCACAGAATTTTGGTAAATAACAAAGTGATTAAGATACAGAGCAACATCCGTGTGTAAGACAGTTTTAATATTTGATTTATGTATCCTTTGAGAGTATCGAGACATTTTTGAGTAGAAACACAATTTATCATAGAGATAAATAGAGATAATAATATTTTAGGGTTTACACGTATCGTGGGACAAAATGCAGCTATAGCAATAAAGATTATTAAAAGTAATACTTTGTATTTCAACAGGTCATTAACTGTGTCGTCTTATATAGCAATCGTGTTAGAAACTCGCATAAATTATAATAGATAAGAAGTTAAGTAGATAGAGTTGATCATAAGTAGTTAAAAATGAAACAGATGTTCAAACTTAAGGTTAAAGGGTATTATACATAAGTATATACATAGGTCGTAAGATCCTACCACATAACATCCCCATCGTTAGATTAAACATATGGCGGGAGTGCCATGTGATTTAACAATAAAATTAAAGTATTTTGTATAAAGTTTTAAGAATTACAAACATCGTTATAAGAATTCCATGTGATCTAACATGTAAAGTAATAAAGTATTATATAATCACTTACTATAATTATTATAAAAGTTAAGTTTTTCAAAAGACTCTAATATAAGATGTTACAAAAATAGTAATTGTAAATGTACATGTTATTGAAACCTCTTTTTTTTTTTTAATATTCAAAAGTTATAAAAATATTGATTATAGGAAAAATCACAAAAATATATAAATTAATCACAAGATTAATAACTATACTATATCAGAAATAGTAAAAGTAATTACATGTTTAAACCTATAACAATAAAATTGTATAAATCAATTGAAATAGTAAAAGTTGAAAGAATAATAATGATTTTGTATTTGTTTACAAAACTTAATGAATTGAAAATATAATATACGAATTAATAGAATATAATAATCGTGTAGGACTTTTACAATTGGTATAAATGTATTAAGTTAGTAAGAATTCAATAATATTTTTCTTGAAGTAATTAGTAATACATTGGTTTATTTGAAATCTATAACTATACTATAAATTAGAATAATATATTATCATTATTAAACATATATGTATATTCAATTAAATCATTGTTTTGTTACCGAGTTATTCAAGAATACAAATAACAATAGTTTTTACTTCTTTGCTAATTATTATATCAATATATTTAACATATATATATTAATTATATATATATTTAACATATATATATTAATTAATATATTATAACAATATATGACTGTCCTCAATTATTGAGCAGACTATCATTGCGTGTACCAAATAGAATGACTAGATGTAATGAGCTCCTTTACATACCTAATACTTTTTCTAATTATGGAAGAAGCTCATTCATCTGGCGTGCAAGCTCCACCGTCAACACACTAATCTTAACAATTTCTATGTTTGACTTATTTAATATTAATGCTATACAAGCTAGAGTAATTATTGCAAATTTGTTTTTCGATGATTAATTTTAATGAAAGTTTATGATTATGATTATGAATTTTTATTTTGATGTATTTATTTTGTCTTTTTGTTTTTTGTTATATATTATATTTTTTATATTATTTCATAATTTTTATCATATTATTATTCTTATTATTCTGATATTTTTATTATACTGTTATTTCTATTTTTTTTCTTTTTTTGTTTTCTTTAACTATCTTACTCTATTATCATTTTTGTTTCTTATTTTAAATGTTTGAGCTTTTCTTTTTTTACCTATATGTGAAAATTATTAATGGTTTACTTAACATAATTATATTTTTTTTACTATCAATCTAATAAACTGTAAACTGTAAATTTTCCAAATAAATAAAATAAAATAAAATATTTTTTATTCAATCAAGTAAGCAAACGGTTTGTTGAACTGCTAAATACAAATACAAATTTTAAAAGTTTAAGAATTAAAGATTAAATTACATTATATAATTTTCAAATATAAAGTTTCAGTAAAAGTATTTTATTATATAAAACATTATAATTATTAAGATTAAAAGTTTATTTACTTTTCTTAGTAAGGTATTTGTAACCTTTCAATAAGAGATTGGATTGATAAAAGTTAAAATATTGATTTCCACATATGAAATCAAATTTTATAATTAGTTTCAAATGATAATTTCATTTTAAATGTGTCTATAATATAATATACATAATTGTTCAATCAAATCAACGTCTATAATATAATTGTTCAATCATTTTTTTTTTCTAAAACATCCATTGAATTTCAACAGGCACAATAATAATTCATTAAAATGATAAAATAATGTTTCTGAATTATATAATATAAGATTTTTAAGTATAAACTTAAATTGTTTAAAGATTTTTTTTTTTTTTATAATGAAGAGATTACACAAATTAAAAATACAAGAATAATAGTTATAACATTAACAATAATTAATAAGATAATTGAGAAATAATGACAACAACAATAATTAATACGATGGTTGGAAATCGCTGAATTAAGTAGATAAAGTAGATAAAGAATTGCTACTTTCGAAGAGGAATTCGAATAGTTTTTTTATTTAACGTGTTGTATATAGCGTTAACTTTTCGAATATAATATTCCATTACATTATTCTATGATGTATGGTATTTTTTATTTTTGATGTCGTCAATATGTGATGACAATATAAGTACATGAATAAATTGTCATTGCATTAAAATAATTCAAAAATCTTTTATTAATCAACAACTTTAGTTGTCTTCTTTCTTTTTATATTATATGTATACATGAGAGTTCAATAATGTTATACATATTTATTTTTAAATATTGTGTTCATAGTTCTGTCATAGAACTAAATTAATTGTTATTTTTAAATTTCTTTATATATATTGCTGTTTATAAGATATTAATAAAATATAAATTTTAGCGTTGAAACTAACATGTCGATATTAAACCTTTAGGTATCAGGATAACTGGTTTAATTAAATTTAAACAGTTTAATTAATTTTCAAGTCATATTTATTTATAAAATATAAAATATTTCATGGGATTCACTGTTATAATAAGATTTATATTTGTTTCTAAGAAATTTACTTTTAGCTTTAGATTTCGGTTTATTTAGGTTTTTATAACTATGTTGGTTTACGATTTATATTAGTTGTATGTAGATTGCGAATGTAAATGGTTGTCGATTACTTACAATCTTCTTCTCGAAATTTCACATGGTTTTTTATTTTATTTATTTTTTATTCTATATTATTTAAAATCAGAAATTAATTTATTTTACGATTTACACTTGCGTATACATACATATGTATGTGTATGTAGTGTATAAGAACATATCAATTACGTAATTTATATGTATATGTAATTCTATTCTAATCAGTTTGTTTATAATCCGTGTAACGAAGGTGTTATATAGTCATTTGAAATAGTTCGACTGCAAATGTATGTTCGTTCAAAAGAATAATTTATTTTTTAATTGACAATAAGTAGTTAAAATACATTGAAAAGTTTTACAACTACTGTCAAAATTAGATGTGAAATCTATTTTTCGATTAATCTAATACATAAATTATTATATAACTTTAATAAGTGAAACGTAAAAGAGGTTAGTAAAAATAAAGAAATTTCAAATTGTCTGTTGCAACAATTTATTATTGATTATAATGATTCTTAAAAGAATGAGTTTATGAGTATTAACTATCATCATTTGTAATAGTTTACGTTTTCGATTTAAGTAATTGAATTTTTTTTTATTATTATTATTTTTTTTTAATATTTCAAAAGCAATTAGTAATATATTTTTTAATTCTTAATTAAATAATATTTATAATAGTAGTTTTAATTATTCATAATCAAATTATTCAACTCACGTCTAAGTTGTAATAGTGAAACTGAATTCTATATTTTTAAATATGTATAGGTTGTTTATAAATTTTATAAACTTAAGATTTTTAAATATATATATTTGATAAGTAAGATTTTCCATAATCTTTTATTCTTTTATGATGAAAGATTTTACACTGACCTTTCATTATTAATCTCAAGACGATAATAATTTCTTTATATTCGATAATATATGATTCGAGTATAATAATTCGATAATAATTCCTTTATAGTATTTTAAAATATATTTGACTTTTCATTTGATATAATTTTTTTTTTCATAGATAGTGATAATTTTAATTATTTATAATTTGAAATAATACATTTTATTTCTTCAACAATATAATGCAATGTGCTGCATAATATATGATCCTTATGATCCAAAGAGATTCGTCAATCTTAATAAGATAATTTCATTAGTTCATAAGTTTGGTAATGAAATTTTAAAATTCGTAATAATTTAATCTATGTAGTTCTGATTCCATTATACCATTATATTATATCTGATTCTAATTCCATTATATGGACATACGTTATATGTACGTAGTCAAAACAAAGTAGTGTTGAAGTTAATTTTAACAGATTTATGAACGATATTATAATCGTATTCTTCTAATAATGATTTGTGTTTGATGGACCTAGATTCAAGATCTTTGATTAAAAATAGCTATTGACAAGTGATTTATAACAAATGTGAACTTTCAACAGATGAAGTATGTTCTAATGTTGAATAATTCCATCATTCTAATTTAATTTTTTTTTTTTTTTTTTGAAAGTATGTATACATTTATGTGAAAAGTAGATATTTAGATATCTTACTTTGTAATATTTAATATTACTAGCTTTGTTAGTGAAAAGAAAAGAGTTCAGAAAAATAAGGAGTTATAAAGTACGAAATTAGTATTAATTTTGTTGATCTGATCACTTCAATAGATTTTTATTTATTTAATAGAGATGTGAGGGTTTAAATGTTCCTCATCAAAACTTTGGATTTAAGATAATAATAATAAGTAAATAATCCTAGAGATATTATAATAAGCATCTTTCGCGTATTTGTATTTTATTTTGGAGAATTCGAATTGGTCGAATTATATTTTATTCCTTTCATTTTATTTTTCAAAATGAAATCCAAAAATGATTATCAAGTTGATACATATTTATTCCTAAGTATCAGTAAGTCAATTGATACTTCTATCTTATCTAATATAATAATTTTAAGTATCTAATAGAAATAATTTTTATTTATAGTATATTTATTATTAATAACTTCAAATCAATTTTCAAATTTTTTTTTTTTCATATATGCATTTAGTATACATATACATATTAATAGTATTGTATAGATGAGAGGGATCGTATAACCCTATTTATACGATAAATTATTAATTGCTTCAAAATAATCGTCGATATATGCAAATAAGTTGCTTGTCGATATGTGCATCGATATTACATATATAATATATCCTTCGTTTATTATTAATTGATTCGATATATGTATGCTTAAATAATATTTAGCATAGTATAATATTTAAATCCTTTTTTTTTATAACTAATTAATTGCTCTTATGAAATGTTAATAATAGCATACATCACTGTCTGTGATATAATTTAATTCATAATTGAAATTTTTAACTTTATCTGACAACTTTCTGCTTGAGTTTCTTAAAAAACAACATGTTTTTTTTTATTAAAAATAAAATAATAGATCAAAACAATAAATTAATTTGAATCTATGTATTTATGTTGATGATTTAAAGTTTAGTATACATACATGTAGAATGTACATACATATGTCATAAGTGATTTTAAAAAGAGAACACTAGTCATAAATCGTGATATTATCTAATTTACGATTCTTCCTTTGGGTGTTTCCATTATCAGTTTTGTTATTTTTTTTTTTTTTAGATACTTCCCAGATTAGTATTCGTCTACGGGATTTACGGTTTTACTTTGATTATCAATTTCTTATTTCGGAATTACCGAACTCAATAACACATTTTCTATGAAATAGTTAAAACGAGTTGGTTTGATATATTGTCGATACATACAGATAGTTAAATTGCCAGTTAAATGCATTCAATAAAAATTATTTATTTTTTTATTCTTGATAACATGTTCGCATTCATGTTATTTAAATTTCCGTTACAATATCGATTATTGCGATGTACTTGAACGAAAGTGACATGATTTTTAATTTTTATACTTCTTCGAAGTAAATTTATTTTTCTTTTTATTTTTACCGTAGGTTTGCATAACGTTTTGTTAGTGAATCGAACTTCATTTATAAATTCATATTTATTATTATGTTCACGTATTTTCATTTTCTTATTTATCTTCATGTTAATAGTTTTAGTCATTTTTATAATTAATTTGTTGAAGACCATATCTTTTGACAAATTAACGAATCCATTTTTAACATAACGTTCAATTATTTCTATTTTATTTTTAATCTTCAGTTTAAAATTTTTATCATTGCTCAGGAACATATCTTCTGGCAGTTTGACTTCTTTAATGAATTCTTCTTTTATATTACGATTAATAATTTTCTTTTTAATTTTCATCTTTTTATTTTCATTTAAACGATTGCACAGGATTTTATCATCTGGCAATGTAATTTCTTCAATGGATCCTTCATTAATAATATGATTAATTATTTTATTTTTACCTTTTATTTTCGCCTTTTTATTTTCATTTAAACGATTGCACAGGATTTTATCATCTGGCAATGTAATTTCTTCAATGGATCCTTCATTAATAATATGATTAATTATTTTATTTATATTTTTTATTTTCGCCTTTTTATTTTCATTTAAACGATTGCACAAGATTTTATCATCTGGCAATGTAATTTCTTCAATGGATCCTTCATTAATAATAAGATTAGTTATTTTATTTTTATCTTTTAGTAATTTTAATTCATCAATAGATTCATTATTAATTATTTTTATTTTCGCGTTTTTATTTATATGATTGCACAGATTCACATCTTTTGGCAATATTATTTCATTAATAGGTTCTTCATTAATTGTTTCATTTTTTATATTTTTATTTAGGCGATTAGTATCATCTATCAGCGTATCATCTATAAGAGTATCATCTATTAGCTTATCGTTTACTAACGATTTTGATTCATTAGAATCAGGAAAAGATTCATGTAAATTTTCAATAATGTTTTTATCATCGTTACAAATAGGTAAATTGGGTAATAATTCATTTTCGATAGACTCTGAATATGAATCAATAGCAGGCGAATGTAATTTTTTTAAATGAGATATCGTATTCGAATTTAAATTGACTGATGACGATTCGGTTTTATGTTCGATTGAAATATCGTCAACATTATCATCTTCTATTGGAAAAACTGTATCGAAGACGGTTAGAGTATTTTTGGTATAGTCAAGTATTGCTCCACTTGCTATTAAAAATTCGTTAGGTAATATTCCGTCAAAAGGTAAATTGAATTTTTCTATTACTGCTTTATGAGCATTATGTAAATATGTGACATGACGTCTACTTTTAATAATGGGGTTTTCTTTTTTCGGACTTCCATGATCATATGAAATAAACGTATTTTGAATTCTTAATATTTTTTTCTCGATATCAAAGCCATTACCTTGAAAAATGAAATCAGCGCCAAGAACGCCGTTAAAATCTTTGTTAAAGTTGTTATTAATTAATTGGAAAGAGAATGGTAAAATATTATTATTTTCTAAAATTAAATGAACGATATCACGGGAATATTTATTTTGTGATATATTTAAATTTTCAATTGATATGAATGAAAAAGAATGAAAAGGGTTAAATAAAAATTTAAGTTTTTTATTATTTGCTTCTACTGCGTCTATTTCTATATAATAGTCATAATTAGAATTAATTATTACTTCGTTAATTTTTTCTGGATTTTCTATAAATGATAAGTTTGAATAAACAGGTTCATCGATATATGTCGATTTTTTAAAATTTGATTTGGGTTTTCTATAACATCGTCGCGAATATTGATCCGAATATTGTCGTGAATAATAATTGTTGTATGCCATTTTACAAAATAAAATATTTAAATCAACACATTAAAATAATGCAATAAGGGTATAGTAAAGGAGAAAAGGTTTAGGATTAGGAGAAAAGAAATAGTCTCTTATCTGAATTTTTGTTGATGAAACTGGATGATGATATACACATAGTGCTGGATCTGCTTGGATCTCGAGTTGTACTCGTACGTGCTGCTAGTTCTGCGTCACGGACTTGCGATGTCCTCAGAGGATGCACCGTTTCCTTTGAAGATTATATGGTAGATCTGCTTTCTCTGCATACTGTGAATTGGCTCTGCACACTGTCTGCTTTCTTGTCAGTTGTCCCGTTAGAAGTTAGAAGTCTCCGCTTAGAAGATTCTGGTAGTTGGATTTTTCGCTAGATTTTAAGGATGAAAATCCACCTGGTCCACTTCGAAGTTGTCTATACAACGGTTGTTCCTTCGTTTAGTAGTGATGTCCAGTTGTTCAGCTATATCCGCACCCGCTGCCACCGATTTTTATGTTACGGGGACAAGTAGGAGATGGTGTAGAAATATTATAGTCACAGTTTTTTTTATAAGATCTTCTTTAATAGTAGTAAGTATACACGAGATAAGTTTGTATTACACGTTACTAGTTAGTGGTTACTAGTTAAGTCGTCTAATCGCGAGTCACTAGTTAGACGGTTCAATTGTAAGTCAGTGATTAGTAAGAGACGGTTCGATCGCAAGTAACTATGTATGTATGTAGTAATCACAAGTTACTAGTAAGGCAGTTTAATCGCAAGTGAGGTTCAATAGATCTAACATGAGCATTTATACACAAAAGAATGATAAGCTTTAACCAATCACAGAATTTTGGTAAATAACAAAGTGATTAAGATACAGAGCAACATCCGTGTGTAAGACAGTTTTAATATTTGATTTATGTATCCTTTGAGAGTATCGAGACATTTTTGAGTAGAAACACAATTTATCATAGAGATAAATAGAGATAATAATATTTTAGGGTTTACACGTATCGTGGGACAAAATGCAGCTATAGCAATAAAGATTATTAAAAGTAATACTTTGTATTTCAACAGGTCATTAACTGTGTCGTCTTATATAGCAATCGTGTTAGAAACTCGCATAAATTATAATAGATAAGAAGTTAAGTAGATAGAGTTGATCATAAGTAGTTAAAAATGAAACAGATGTTCAAACTTAAGGTTAAAGGGTATTATACATAAGTATATACATAGGTCGTAAGATCCTACCACATAACATACCGATAGGTAAGCGTCGTATCGGATTTAACATCTAATAAAAAGTTTTATTATTATTATTTGCGTCGGAGAGGAAAAAGTTTCATGTGGAGTTCCGAACGACATTTTGTTTATCTTTTTATGGATCCCATTTCGAACGAGTTCGTTTTTTGCGAATTTGCGTCGATAGAAATTACACTAAAAAGTTTCCCATAAACTTGACGTTTTCATTCCCCTTCTTTTGATTGTTTCCAACGGCGGGCACTCACGTAAAGATTTGTGTGAGGAAAAATCGGCAGGCAAGTCTCTTGCAATTTGTCTGTTGCAGTGGTTTTTCAGATATAAACAACCAGTGGCGGCTCGTGAGAATTCCCAGTGGGGGGCTGTAGAGATGAATCGGGTTGTAGTAGCTCGTTGATCATACCGGTGATCAAATGCAAACAAAAATAGCATGTACGTGTACTAAATTAGTAGGGTTGCAGCCCTGCAGCCCATATAAACGACAGAAATATCATGCATATTAACCTTTCCCTTACGGTGCTAAAAAATTACGCGTGCAGCGGTGATGTCGACTCAGTCGTTCTAGAAATTCGTGATTTTAAAGTCTGATAAATATGAATATTTAACCATTTTTCCTTCTATTCATGACTATAGTAATAGTCCGTATCTATATAAATTAATATATATGTATCAATATTGGTAATATACTGCTAAAAACGATCTAAAAAGCATGAAATTGAAGACGCGTGAACGACAATCCCAGAAGGCCGCCCATCTCCAAGTGAGGACGAACACTAGGCCCCCACTCCGCGACTCGCTGATCAGAAATCACGCCACATCCGCCAGAATTACGCGAAGATTCAAAACCTATGCGTAAAAATATATTCAATTTTTTCATCAAATAAAATAAAATATGTTTATATGTACTTTTCATGTATTTATTTTCACAATAATAATTTTAATACACAAATACATAAATTGATAAAAAAAATGAGAAGTAAACGTAAATAAAAAAAATACAATATTGGGCATAGCTAATTCCAAACTAAGTTCTCTAATAAATAATTTTCGTCGACTTCTGTTATTCGCCTTCCATTCTGGATATTTCTGCGCCCATAGCAAATATGCATTTAGCGCAGCTATATCCAGCATCTCCATAAAAACATTTTATCGCCGGTATCTACTGCACCTTTTGTTTTATTATAAAACATTATTATTTCCGGCTTCTTTTCTTCATGACTACTCACTTCACTGTCATGAAATTGAGTAGACAATAGCAAAACTGCTTTATTTTTTTTTTGGCACATACGAAACTAATGTCTTGGTTGATGTAAAACCAAACAAGCTACTGTGTAAAAGTCTATGTTTCGATGGTAAAAATTCTTTAGGAATTTCCCGTTTATTTTTACGTAGGGTACCAGTTAGAGTTAGCCCTTTATCTAAAAGGTTATCAGCTAATGCCACCGGAGTAAAAAAGTTGTCCGTTGTTACACCTCTATTGGTGCCATATTGCGGTTGAACTTAATCCATCACTACACGATTCCCTTGATTTATCTCTCGGCAATTATTAACCATACCTGTATAAACCTGTATATTTAATATATATGCTGTTGAAGAGTCAACCGATACCCACATTTTTATTCCATATCTACCGGGTTTCGACTTCATATACACGCGGAATGGGCAATTGCCTCTATAGGTAGCCAAACGTTCATCCACAGTAATGTTGCAACTTGGAGAATTATTACGTTTACATTCTTCTACAAATTTATTAAAAATTGTCCTGATAGGTTCTAATTTATCAGACGACACGTGTATTCTTTCTTGTCTGGTTTCTTTGTCGTCAAAACGAATTTGACTGAATATTGTGATGAACCTATCCCGAGACATAGATGCCGTAAAAAATGGTTGGCAAAAAGCGCTGTCATTAGTCCACAATTCATTTAAGCTTAATTTTCAGGTCCTATTTCTGCCAGACGCAAGCATTATTCCAATGAATGCAAGCAATTCTTCTGCCAATATCGGCTCGATAATTTTCGTGGATGTACGATGTAGCTGACGATTCGTTTGTTCACATATTTCTCTCACCATATTTGAATTTATAAACAAAGAGAACATTTCTCTAATAGTATTTACAGTAGTGCTACCATTTATAAGTCCTGAATTTTCGGTAACAATATTGCACTCTCTACGTCTTGAGGATGATGGTGGTAATGAATTCCATTGAAATCCATGATTCGATGTATACACTTCTTCGTCTTCATTTTCACTGGCCTCTAATTCCGAATCTGTATCTTCCATATCTTCAATAAAATCTTCCGTATCAGTAAAATTATCATTTATTTCAAAATCGAGATCGCTATCATATTCCTCTTCATTCATCAAATTTCTTTCAGCCATTTTTTTCAAATATTAAAATTGTCTTTGAAAATATAAATATAATATACAATGTAGCATAGCAAATTAAAAAAAAAATAACATTAAATAATTATTACCGTATTTACAATATAATAATCAAGAAACACAAATAAAGTGCTGGTCCACACGGTACAAAAAAGCTCCGAAACGAAAAAAACAACACGCGCGCACCAAGAACGGGACACGACTGAAGGAAAAAACGTAATAACACACACTGCATTTGCGCATTATGCCCGATTCTTCGATAAAATATTTTTTTCTGTTGCGTCAGATAAATACGTGTATATTATAATAATTCTATCTAATACATTAATGTATTGCTGAGGAATACCCAAAATATGAACTCTGTATTTAGTATATTTAAAGAGATATTCATACAATTAGAGTAAATGTCGACTATGTTTCTATCACCGGTAAGGAAAGGTTAACTGGGAGGGCTGCAGACCCGCAGCCCATATAGACGAGCCGCCATTGTAAACAACTAGTTTGCCAACAGATAGGCCTTTTGTTTAACCTTTTGAATGCTGACCAACGCCGATCGGCGTTTTGCCAAGTCTATGGGCCTGAAAAACGCCGATAGGCGTTGTATTTTGAGCGTATACAAAGTAAACAAGAACACTACCCGCTAAGCCTCTTCAGGTAGCATTGAAAAAAAAAAATACATTGAACATGGGTCGTGTAATTTGTGTCAATTATTTAGCAACCTTTATTAAAACTGGTTCACACCGGAATTTCTGAATTTATAACCAGAATTTCCCGATGGAAATCCCTAACTTCAGATTGTGAGCATTATTACACTTGAACAACAATGAAAAAGATGGAGCTGGTTTTGGAAAAATAGATTTCTCTTGTTTATTTTATATTGTTGCAAGATATATTAGAGAGTCTAAACCAGTGCTACTCAAACTTTTTCAGCTGGCGGACCAGTATATATTTTTCAATAATTCTCACGGACCGGCATCATATTTTAAAATAAAAAGGTTATATATGTATTTGGTTGAAAACTTGTAAACAAATAAAAATAAAATAAAATTTAAGTAGTAAAATTTATTTTATTGAATTCCAAGAAGTACAATATGTATATACTATTGTACTTCTTTGAATTATATATATATATATATATATATATATATATATATATATATATATATATATATATATATATATATATATATATATATATATATATATTACTATATAAAAAAAAAAAAACTAATGAGACATACATACATATGAGCTTCTTTGTTATTAGATAACTTATCCAGTCGTGGTTTAATCGAAGACAATGTCACACGCAATGGATCATAAATATCCACACTATTACGATATTTTGTTTTAATTATACTCATGGTTGAGAAACCAGTCTCGCAAAGGTAAGTTGATGCAAATGGTAAAAGAGTTTTCACTGCAAGTTCACAAATATATGGGAATTCTACTTTTAATTTGATCCAAAAGCCTGCAAGTGGTTTTTTTACATTTTTTTTAATTCTTGATTTGCAGCCAAATCAATTAGTTTATCTTCCAAATTAGGTGATATATCATCATTCCATGGCAAAAATGGATTTCGTATCCATCCTTTTCATCTGGTGGAAAATAGAAATCGAATCGCTCTGATAAATTCGTCAAATGACAACTAAATATATCGCGCAAAGACGTCATATTAAGCTCCGTTTGAAACACGAATCGTTTGAAACACGAATCTTCCATGTTTTTAGTTTTCATTTCAACCCATCTGTATTGTCTGCCATTGTGAAACAAGATGACATTCTTCCTTGCATGGATAAGTTAAGGTCATTCAAAATGCAAAAAATATCTGTCAAATAAGCTAGCTTGGCTATCCAGTTTAAATAAGCTAGCTTGGCTATCCAGTTTAAATAAGCTAGCTTGGCTATCCAGTTTAAATAAGCTAGCTTGGCTATCCAATAAGCAATTGTTTTATTTTTTTTAATTACGTCTTTCTCTTTCGTAATGGGCCGCGGACCATAGTTTGAGTAGCACTGGTCTAAACACATCTTTACAAAACTCGAAATATCCGCGAAATGAAATGAATTGATTTATTTCTTGATACGTCTCTCGTAGACGTGTTTTTAAAGGGCTCGGAATCTAGGAGCCCCGAGTCGAAGAACCCCAATACAAAACGCCCGAGCAACGCCAGGCAAGAAACAACTATACATAAGAATAAGAAGTTAAAGAACCAAACACAGTATCGAAGAATTGTATTTTAGGAAGAGTTCGGAGCCAGAGAAATGTAATAATAATAGAAGGGCCCTTACGAATAAATAATTGCTGTCAATATTACGCGGCACGTCTCTATAAATACGCTACACAACAACGCACGGAATACAATCGGATCAATTTACTTATAAAAATGTATCCCATGTTGTTTATTGTGTGTTTTTGAATGCATTGTGCAATTTTTACCGATGCTTGCCCATCTTGCGAGTAATATAAACAAACAGAGAAGTTTTTATCGGATATATGTTCGTCGAGCACCGAGCATCAAATACGACTGATGCTAAAATTATTTAGGATTGTCTGTGGACAATCGTCACTTGACAACAATATGACGCCTAAAGCCACTTCTATTAATATAACATTTCTCTGTTCGGAGCCATTTGAAGATCTTTTCCCCAACTTTCACCAATGCCGTGTGAAATGCTCGATTCTGCCGGGAAACGCTGGTAAAGGCATTTACGTATTTATATGTAAAATCAGCTAAGAACACATATCAATAATTTAACGGTAAACACACACCATGCGAAAGTTCAAACATATAGGGTATATTTGTTTACACTTCACAGCCCGATGACATTTAACTAGATCTCTAATATTGATGATGGTTTTGAATTGACGTCTATTGTATTCGCATGTTGGATTATGTAGGCATTCAGAAATTGAATTCAATGTAATTGAAAGGACGGGTATTGTGCTCGTGGAGGAATTGATGGATGAAAGTGCGATTGTGTTCGATGTTGATAGTATAATGCATAGATTATAATTAACTCGTTTTTTGTTGATCTTTGGCTTATTACTAGGTCAGGATTAATTTATTTTTAATATATTATACATATGTACATGTACTCATCTACCGATGCCGGGTTTACGTATCGTATAATGAAAATCCACAGTTATGATAAAGCCACTGTTAATAAACGGTATCTGTGTACTTGGTTACCATTTCAATCAATTAATATTCAGTAGTTGCATATTATTGTGTGAATATGTTATGTTTTTCCAACAGTTATCAAAATGGCGTATTTCAGCAAATGTAAAATTATGTTGCCGATTATGTATTTATTTAATATTACTTATTTAAGTTGGACCATTGTGGCATTACAGGAATCCCTAATGCGCCACAATGGTCGAAAAAATACAGAGGGATGAGAAAAATAAAAATATATGTATATAAATATCTAGGAAAATAAATTTACACATAATCAAAAAAAACTAAAGCAATATATACATAATAGTAGCAGATAAAGTAAAAATATTGTAACGTGGGAACATGAGAGAGAGTATCCACTGTCTAAGTGCATTCGTGGGTGAATGATAGAGTACCCGGATTAGGCTAATGGGACTCAGTAAGTGCCCGAACAAACGATACGTTGGAGTTCTCACAGAACAATAGATACATAAATGTATCGGGGATGCTGTGGTGTGTAACTTGTCCTTTATAAGTAGTTAAAAGTGGTAAATCAGATTATTTTGGAGTGAGTGGTGGTTTCGTGTGGACCTCTCGAATCGTTGAATAAACGCTGTGAAGCTACTTTGGCCTTTCATTTGGATCCTTAACCCACCCCTACGTAACAATATCAAATAATAAAATATAAATTAGGGAGTCTCTTGCGCCTACAGCCAGCACCAATATATGTACAAGAGTCAGATGCAAATACAAAACATCTTTGGGAGGCCCAAATGAAAGAGAGAAGATCAAAATTGCACTCATACATCACATTCAATTATGAAAATAAGGATGAGCGCAGTCTACCAGACAGATAGGTCAAAATAATCGGTGCTACATTAGTATGCGGTCTACCTTAGCATGCGATCTACCTTTGAATCGCAGTCGACTGTTTTTTACTTTATCTATGTATGTACGTAGTAACAATAGATGAAGTTTTGTGATCATGCGAAAATTCGAAGTCGTTTTTATTTGCATCGTACCAACGACCTGTTTATTATAATTTTTGTTTTTTACAGCCGCCCTATAATGTTGTTGAAGCATTTATATCAAAATATCGTCAGCAGCGAAGAAAATACCGACCCTAACAACCTAATCTTAAATGAATAGGGCCAACCTCAACTTAACCTAACCTAACCTGACCATTAAATAAATAGGTGTTGGCTGCTATCAATATTTTCACATATCTTAGCAGCCAATACTTATTTATTTGAGGGTCAGGTTAGGTTAGATTAAGTTAGGGTTGGCTCTATTCATTTAAGATTAGGTTGTTAGGGTCGGTATTATTCAGTCTCACTGTCACACGTGAGACTGAATAATACCGTTAGTTATTATTCAGTCTCGCGTCCATAATAGTCAACAAAGGCAGTCAATAACTGAGACAGTGAGACCGCATATTAAAGTAAAAACGTGAAGACAGATCGCATACTAAAGTAGATATGTAAAGGTAGACCGCATACTAAAGAGGCACCAAATAATCTCTATACAATAATAATTATTAATCAAATAATAAGGTACATATGTTAAATCATATAAGAAACGCCGGTAAATGTATCACCAGAACGTCAAATGAAATGGTGATATTATTTGAACTAAAATTGTTTATTCATTAAAAAGAAAAAATTGGTATGAAAATGATTATTGTTATCTTCAATTATTTTACTTTAAAATTTTGTTTTATTTGTATTTTTTAAATGAAATAAAATTATTGCTTGGGGCAACGAGGCAAGTGTTAAATATATTTAATCGTTTTTGATAGACTTTGATGGCAATGTGTTGTTTTTATATTTAAAATATACATACATACATATACTTTCGCTTGTTTACGGCTCGATATACATATGTATGGCTTTCGCTTGATTATGCTTAACCGCACGTTGTTCCATTTTATTATTGTTTGACTTTAGACTTTATTTTACGAACTTTTTTTGTCGTTTCGCCGTTTTATATAACGCCGAAACCTGTTACAACTTAATTATTTTTTTATTTGTTCTTTTTTTTTGTCGCTCTCGTCGTGTCGACCACCCCTTTCCGCCCACATTTTTTTTTATATAATTAAGACCGCCTGGCGACGTAATTATTTGTTTTTATCCGCGAGGCGAAACTGTTAGCATGAAAATACTCGTTTTTAGGGTTTCAGGCCTCGCTGAAATTTATTTGCACAACCGACGTAACGGCTCAGTTAATCTAACCATTGATTACCGCGGTCGGGTCTCTGGTTTTGCATACACTTTTAAACGCGCGTTAATATCGCTCTTTCGAAGTGCGAAAACACGAGAATTTTCCGTTGTACACTTTCTACGTGATAATATTAGTTTCAATATGAAATAATTCGAGCATATATGTACATATGTACATATTAGACGCTTTAGCAAAAATACTGAGTGGCGAATGACAGCAACAATATTCCTTTCCAGTATCTGTTGAAGTGAAATTTTTTACACATTTACCGTTCGAATTAGTACGTTTAGATAGAGAAATAAATATATTGAGATTGAAAACCAATCCTTGTAAACGTAGTGAATACAAAATAAATTACTCTCTAGTGATTGAGAAATTGTTAAAAGCATTTCTTCGTTTCCTATATAGGGAAGAGTATGTGTAATATCTTTATCTCTACCTAGAGTTGCAATAATTGTCAAACATTGATACGGGACATTTAAGTGCTACATACGTAAATAAAACATGGAAAAGTAGGTAGGTAATAGTTTATTTAAAAAAATTAGTCTTTTTTAGCCCAATCGTATTTTAACGATGATTTTACTTTTTTAATTAAATCGTTTTCCTCTTTTACATGATTAAAAAATTGGGCGCAAGTCATTTTAAAATTATACTGGTAAACAAAATTGTCTCAACTGTCTCAACTGCCAGCTTATTTCTTTCATCCGACCATTGTGTTGAAATCAGAGAAAATATTCTCTCCACATTGGCATTGTGGGCTGGAATGGCAAATATTTACATAGTTTTATTAAACATGACTTCTGTTCAATATGCTTGGTATCTCTAAAAAACTTCAGCTATTTCTCTTCCATACTCAATTTCAGCGTTGTCTCCCAGTTTTCGTTGGTATTATTTTTATTTAAATAGTCTTTTAAATATACGAACTGGTTGAAAAGAAGCTCATTGTTTCCAACATCGATGTTCCTTACTTGCAAATATTCAACGGTGCGTTCTATTTCCCTCCATTCAGGAACTTGAGAGTCATCCAATCGAAGAGTCATCCAATCGAAAGAATTACATTTTTTGAATGATTGGGACCACTTATCAATGTATTCCACAGCAGTGTTAAAGAAATCGATAGTCTGTTTTTCGAAAGTTGCCACTTTGGCACTGTTTCCAGAATCAAGCTTTAAGAGATTCAAGATTTTTTTTGTCGTCATTCCAATAAAATTGGATTTCTTTCTCTCGATCATATGTCGTTTTGTCTCTTCTAATAAAGACTTTACTTCCAGGACTGTGATGTTTGATTTTTTTAATGTAAGATTCAAATGTATTGAGCTGTAAATGCAAGAAGCAAAAATAAGCTTCACTCATTGGATCATCAAAAAAATGTTTAAAGGCTTTTGGTGGTCTGTCTTCGTTAGCGAAAAAATCTTTTAATGGCTGCCACAGATTCAATATTCTTTTAATTGCAGGTAAAAGTGATAACCACCTAGTCCCAACGTAGGATAATAAGTTTTGGTAGGCAACACCAACATATTCACAAAATTCTTTGAGTTTTTCAGTCCCCACGGTGTAAATATTTAAGTACTTGAATATCTTGACGACTATTGATTCAACATCGACAGTCAAAACATCAGCGGCTATTGATAGAGTGTTATGAAAAACGTGTGCTGGACATCCTATGCCTTCAATATCTCTTTCCAATTCAGAATTCAGTTTAAAAAACACATTATTTCTTTCAGCTCGGTTTAGACCTCCGAAGTTAGTGTTCGTATTATCTCCACAAAAAGTGATAAGCTTATCCATGGGAATATTTAGATTTAGATCCTTGCCACGCCGATTCTCTCACGCAGAGTTTAGGGAGAAAACAGGACAAATACGGGACAAATTGTAATACGGGACCGAGTAGTGAAATACGGGACGTATGGCAACCCTATCTCTACCCTAATTATTTCCTTTTGAGCATGCTTGGGTATAGTTCCCTTAAACTTCGGAGAAACTTCTCATTAATTCGTTTTGTTCTTAAGCTTCTACGTTGTAATACGTCATGGCCGCCGCTGCTGAAACAGTTAGAACTTTATGTCCCTATTAATTATGTGCACGGTAGACATCATCATTTGATGCCCGCACACGTCTTTATCGGATGGCTCCTATTCCAAGAGGTATCCGCCTTCTTAATGAAATCGTTTCTGCAGTGTCTGAATGTGATAGTTTCCACCTCAGTGGGCGTAGGCTATCTGATATTATTTTAATATATTTGTCTGGTTGTCATCATTATTTTCGTAATTAGATGTGATGAATGGGTAGAATTTTGATTTTCTCTTTTCTTTCTTGTTTTTTGTATACGGTCGGTTCTTATATATTGGTGCTCGCTTTAGATTCAAGGAATTCCCTACAATGTATTTTGTTATTTGATATTTTTACTTTATCTGCTATTATTATAATACTAATATTTTAGCCAGCAGCATAGCTCGGTCGCTAAGCTTCTGCTTAGCGTCGAGAGGCGCCGGGTTCGATCCCGTGAGCTGACCTCGATTGAAAAGATTTTTTCTGAGTATATCTGTAGTGCTGCTGGTCAGACTTGGATATTTGTGCTCCATGTTGATCGTTTCCTATCAGAGTTTGCCAATTTTCTTTGATTTCATTGTAGAAACGGTTCCCGGTAAAATTGGCTAAATATCCTTCCTACCTACTATGTCACCACTATTTGAAATTGATTATTGTACAATAAAATGTACGTACAATTCGTAGACGTCTCGTTAATTTGCGAGTTTTTCAGTGTCTCGTAATTCAGCGACTTGGATAATAATAAAAAAATGCTGCAACGTTTATAATTGGCCAGGAAGACGCATAGGGGTTACCTGTAAGGCCTTCCTGGTATATTGTATGTAAAAAAAAATAAAAAAAAAGAAATAAAAAAATGATTATGTATAAATGTATTTTTGTCTGTATACATATATTTTTTCTCATCTTTCTGTATATTTTCGACCATCGTGGCGATTAAGGAATCCAACAATGCCACAATGGTCCAAACTCAAAATAATATATACATAGTTCGAGAAAAAATGTATATAAAAAACCACAATGAATAGAAAAAAACATGTGACCATTAATTATAATACGCACTTTTGGCACAGCAATATTAGATTTTGAGTAAAAGATCTGTAAAAATTGAACATTTGTTTTAAACTTACAATTTTTCTCATATCTCATAAATGAAACGAAACCACCAAAAATCAATGTAATATTCGAATTCAATGGGTCAAATTTAGTACAGATTGATTAGTCTCCGCTCCGGTAATTTTTACTTTATCATGACGCAGTAACAATAGATGAGGTTTTGTGATCATGCGAAAATTCAAACTAGAGATTTTGACTGATTTGAACTCAGAACCTATCACTGATCACGTTTTTGAAAAATGAATTTTATTAGATACTCAGTGCTATTATTTTTGTCAGGTCTGAAGATCAGTCATTCGACAGACCGCGAATGGTCATTGTCGCTGTGACAAAAAAATTCTGTAATACAGATAATGATCACTAAACCAATTTACTATTAGATTAAATATAGCACATATAATAAATTGTACTTAAAGTATGTTATTGTATGTTCGGTTGACGAAATTAGACATGTGTATAGAATTACTTAGATGATTGTAGTCTACATAAATATATTGGCTGATAATGCTTACCACATGGTATAATATAGTCTTTGTTGTTATAAAGATCTTCTTTTGTGGTAGATAGTTTTACAGAATCATAGTATGTAGGTATGTATATATGTAAATCAATGATTAGAAGCATATTTTACCCTTCCCAAATGCCATCGTATATCAATATTTGAGTTTAAGCGAATATCGGTCAATGCCTGGTGTTTACTGAGCATTCGAATAGGTAAGGAGAGGTTCAATAAATAATAACTAGCTTATTATACGATCAGTTATCTACGTTAGAAATGTAATTTATGGTGATGAGACTGGAATTGGAATAATATTGTAATTGCATTATTCGCGACCAAGCTGCGAACGTTTTATTCGTACATATATTCAGTCAAAAGCGGTCGTAAGATTTGCACATTTTCCCTGAAGATGAGAAGCATAAACCGGCCGTAAAACCGGCTGCGGGTCGGCGAGGATTAAACGAATATTTTCCACCCCTTCCGCAATGAGAATGTGTAAAAAAGTCGTTTGAGCAAAGCCTTCACGAAAAAGTGGAGGTAGGTATATATATAAAAAAAAAATAACGACATTTTCATGCGAACTAATTAGGGCCGCGGAGCAAAGTGAGGCTTGTACTCCGTTAAATGTGAACACTCGGAATAGAGGGTTAATTTTTTGCATTCGCGAGTATCAAAGGGACTCCATATTTCTCATTTTTCCGCATTGCAAGTTGTTTCGGCGATGTATAAATTCACGGCGACTTTTTGACATACGAGAGTGCACAATTCTGGTGGTTTCCTCGCGGTCATAAAGAAAAATGGTACATGTCTGGCAACACTGTTGAGTCTGCTGCAAGTGTATAGTTTGCAGGTTGCAACCGTCTATCCCTTTTCCAGACGATTTTTCACGTAGTGCCAGATTATTTCTACATCTAACATTCGAGATTTTCACTATGTATGTAGTACATACATACATATGTACATACTTCGCCTCGGTGAAACTGTTGAACGTTGCGAAACTACACATTGTAAAAAAAGTAGATTCTTTGACATTCTCACTTGTTACACGACACAAAGTTTCTATCTGACAAAATAAATCATTTACGTCAAACATTTTATATATATAGAATATATTTAATAGAGTTTTCTATTTATTTTTTATTATAAGACATAAACACGGGTTCCACATCGGAGGCAGCAGTGAGTATATGTAGGTATTTTTTTAAAATGCTTTACTACGTGAGCTTTGTGGTATTATTATCTGTTCATGTACTTGTTAAGTTTAAGACTCTTTTGAGATGTTTTTTGAGACGTTATTTGCGAAATACATCAAGTGGATTCTTCAATTCTTTGGATACGGGTTAGAAAAAAAGACAGTCTTGAAACGCTTTGTCATTCTTGGTGCTGATATTTTTCAAGGATTCAAACGAAATAGCAAAAAATCCTTTCAACTAGACTTTCTAGGGTATTTCTCAACTAAACTAGACTTTTATATTATGAGCGATATTACATACAACGATTTAAATAAAAATGTGTTTTAATAATTTATGTTTATACATATGTAGGTACTTGAGGAGTAGAGATCGTTTGAGTATTTTACAAAGTTTGTAACGAGTTTGTACATATTGCATGTTGTGAGTATCCTTTAAGGATTGCATATTTGGTGTTGTACAAGGAATTTTATAATTCTACATACATACATATTTAGCCAGCAGCATAGCTCGGTCGTTAAGCTTCTGCTTAGCGTCAAGAAGGTGCTGGGTTCAATCCCTGAATGAAAATGAATTTTCCAGAGTATGCTGTTGGTCAGACCTGGATTTGTGACTCCAGGTTGATTGTTTCCTATCAGAGTTTGCCAATTTTCTCTGATTTCATTGTTGAAACGGTTCCCGGAAAAAAAATTGGCTAAAAATCCTTCCTACCTACTATGTCACCACTATTTGAAGTTTGATTGATGTACAATAAAATTTATGTACAATTCATAGATGTCTCGTTTGTTTTTGCGAGTTTTTCAGTGTCTCGCAATTCAACGACTTGTAATAAAAATGCTGCATTTGTATTTGTAATTGTAATTTGTAATTGGCCAGGAAGGCGCATTGGGATTTACCTGTAAGGCCTTCCTGGTATATGTAAATAAATAAATATAAACATATGTATATATGTATTTACATATGTATAAAGATTAGACCTACATACATTAAAATAATAAACTTTGAGATTACTCTTCGTATATACATAGTACATGCATAAATAGCCGATACAAATTAATATAAAATTATTCACTGAGGAACAAATAAAATGAACGAATCGGTTTACTATTAAATGATTAATTTATTAATTAATTAAATAATTATTAATTTAAGGACTATTTAATGATTACTAAATTTGATCGACTGAATTCGAATATGACTTTTGTTGGTTTGCTCTCGGTTATGAGATATGAACGTTTAAAAAAAGGTGCAATTCCCAAACAAAATGGGCTCAAATTTATCTCAATTAATTCAAAATCTAATATTTTTGTGCCAAAAATGAGTATTTGAATCAATAGTAAGATGTTTATCTATTTATTACTTTAAAATATCTATAACTAATTATCTAGTGAATTTTAAAAATCAAAAATATACTTTTTTCTTGAACATTTTTCCCGTATTTTTCATAAGCTTATTACGTTAATTTTCCACTTTACCATGTTTGTAAGGATTGGTTTTCAATATCAATATTTTTTTACATATTTTATACGTCACTTCCGATCGTTTTCATACTCTGCCATATTGCTCATTTTGGTCATCAATATAAGTAAATGTACCCTCCACCATTACGATGGAAAAAAATATCGTTTTAGACGCGTTTGAAATTTGAATTTCCGATAAGTTACTATCGCCATCTATGTTTTTTTAATTTTAAACATAGATGGCGGTAGTAAAATAAAATTTTTGGTATTTTTATTCAAAATGATTTATCAAAATGTACTCTTTTGAGCGCAAATGATAAAAATGCTGTTGTTCATGACCATATGCGTTCTTATACCATTCAACCGATTGCGATGAAATTTACATGAGTTATTGTGTGCATGCTCGTAATGATTTCTGTAAAAAAAAATCACCCAAAAACTGAACGGGAACTGCATTTGTTATTGTGGCATTGCAACGCATGCGGGCGGGGTTCAGCTAGTGTTATATAAAAATAATTGCTTTTTTAATCAATGAGTATTTCTCAATGCTTTCATTAATAAGTTCTTAGTATTATATTTTTCTTGGTTCGTTTTAGTCATAGCGAGTACTTGTACTGCTGAGGGATCAATTAACGAAATAATAATAATAATAATGCTTGGTACAAAATACTTTTTTTTTTATATATATGTATGTATGTAGTTTTATAAGAATTAGGGATAATGTACGTCAGTGTGAACGAGCCACGACGAATCGGTACACATCAACGAAAGCAATCGGCTTACCTCCAATTCAGCACGTCCCGTTACCGATTCTAAAGCGAACTTGTCGCTCTTGAATATTGTATTTTTATTTCATTCCTTCAACATCTCCCGAAACCCACCCCCCCATCGACCACCCACCCTCTCGAAATCTCCCGAGGCGATTCTCAAAGTGTTTCGCCCTCGTGTGGCGGCTGCAGGAGAAGAAGTCAAGTGTATCGAGGGTCAAAAGTGGTTCTCCAACTGGGTCCCCTATCCCAGCCATTCAATCCTACATACCTCGCGCTCATGAAAGCCCCACCATCATTATTTATTTTTATTATACGGCGAGCGTGGATTTTTCCGAAAAAAATTCTAAAGCCTCTGTTCAAGCTAAAAAGTCTAAATCAATGTTAAACGTGCATGCGGATTTTCAACGTCCGCTCTAAATAAACGACGGAACGGATTAATTAAGCTCTTTGTCTCTCGCTAAGCCGGGTCGGACTAAATCGCTGAATCATTGAGAAAACGTCATAATTACAAATATATTTTTTTTACGTTTTTAAATAAAAATAGATTTGTGACAGGATTGGTCAGATTTATGAACGAAAGGCCGACGGTTAATTTGTAACATTTCATGCGAGCATGTATTTGTGTGTTCATAAAATATTCAGTTTGATCATAGGATTGAGAAATATAAAGGTTAGAACACTTTATAAAGTTCAAACTGAATTACGTATTGTAACGGAGAAATTGGGTGATTGGCGCTCGACGAATACTGATTTACTAGTGCTGATCACCTGATCTCGCGTTCGCGCCAAAAAGGTCTCGACGTATGAACAAGCTGTATGCTTGCGTCTTCGATCAATGATCTCTTTGTGCGGAGAGTAACCGATGAGTATAAATATCTTCCGGTTTTGGTCCGTGCTTGATTCGGAGCTGGCAGGCCGATGGATCAAGAATAATAAACCACCTATATCACACTGCTGCGTCTTTCACTCTGATCTTGGAAATTCATCTACACGTCTATGCTACAATATTGTAACGTGGGAACATGAGAGAAAATATCTACTGTCTAAGTGTATTCGCGGGTGAACAATAGATACCCCGGATTAGGCTAACGTTCCCGAACAAAGGATACGCTGGAGTTCTCTCAGAATAATATACTTACCACAGTAGACCATTACGTGCCTAGGCAATAGATACATACATGGATCCGTGATGCTGTGGTGTGAAACTTGTCCTTTATAAGGAGTTACACACGGTAGCTCAGATTATTCTGGAGTGAGTGGTGGTTTCGTGTAGACCTCTGGATTCGTTGAATAAATGCTGCAAAGCGAATTTGATATTTCATTTGGATCCTGAACCCACTCCTACACAACAATATGTATGTATATTGTGTTGAATATTTGATAATACATTCATTCTTAGCCAGCAGTTTGGCTCAGTGGTAGCGTGTATGTTTAGCACCAAGTGATTATTGGGTTCAATACCGGTATGCTGCTGGTCAGACTTGGATATTTGTGAGTCCAAGTCGATCGTTTCTTATAAGAATTTGTCAATTTGGCTAAAAAATCATCCTACCTGATGTCACAAATCTTCTGTATTTAATATATGTACAGTTTGTTAAAAATATGTACAAATGAAAATCCATAGATGTCTCAATGGATTAATTAATTAATTATTTAATTGTTAATTTCGTGTTCTACAGCTTTTCGAAATACAGTGATTTATGTAATAAAAATGCTGCATTGTTTGTAATTAATTGTCTAGGAAGGCGCTTTGGGGTCTTCCTGGTATATATCTATCTAAAATAAAATAAAATAAAATTTTTGTTCAATTCAACGATATGTAAGAGATAATCTAGGATTTATAACAGGATTTAAAGGTAACATTTTTCTTGTACGTACATACCTTCACGAATAGAAGTATGTATGTAGTTCTACGCGAAAATTATGACGATATATTTGTATTATTGTACGAAAAGTTTTCCGTACAACGTGTTGGGAGACTCGGTCGCATCGTGAATGGCTTCCATTATAATGTTTTCCCTGAAGCAACAACGTTCGAAATTTCGAAAGGGTTGAGGCTTAGATCTTTATGCATATGACTTTGGCTGGCGAAAGCGTGAAAAATGTTCCCCCAAGGGTTTAAGGGTAAAAATAGGGATATCCATGTGTGTATCCACGCCAGATTTGTTTGATAGTGTACAGCGAGGGCAGAATGAATAATTCGGCAAGTTAATGAGCGTTTCAAGCGGCCCTTCTGTCGGGAGTCTGGAGGTCTGGAGAGCGTGGTCGCCATCCAATGAATTAATTTGCTCTTCAAATGGAATTTCCATGTATCGTATTGACACCAGGCAAGGTAGCTTCCTTCCTTTGGGAAACCCTGCCTCTTCCCCCCCCCGACTACCCCATCTTTTAGTCGCGGCTTTGTGAATCTCACGCTCTCCGCTCACTCGATGCGATCTGATTGTATCAAAAAGAAGTTGGCGGGTTTAATTTTTTGTGTTATTATATTATTCCAGAGTGGGCGATTGTGCAAGTATGCAAAATTAATTTGATTTTTATAGTGCGGTTTGAGCAAAGTTTGCCGTTTGGCGTACCACTTTAGTCGAGTGAAAAAATAATAGAACGAACCCACTTACTCACTTGTTCGCTGCATTTATCCTAACGAACCGTACCGAATTCATTATTTTTATATGCAGTGAAAAGTGGGTGTATAAACAGTATTTCATACAAAAATAAAGTAATAAAATCGTACAGTAAATTGTATATGTATGTATGTATTATATACTAGTGGTTTTACCTGGAAGGCTTTTATACTATTCCGTTGCAATTTCAAAAAATGGATAAATTCATGTGAACGGTAAGATGAGGGAAGACACGAATACAATTAATTAACTAATGCAAAAACATAATTAATAATAAATTTTAACATTTTGCATTTCATATGTACAGAGAGAGGGTAAGCAAATGTGACTTTTGAGTAGTTGGCGAAACACAACAGAAATGTTACGCCTATTATGTAGTTTGTGTTAAAAGATTTAACATTTATTTAAATTTTTTTTAAATTTATTTATTTATTTTAATATACAAGTATACCACAGTGTCTTTACAGGTCACCCCAATATGACACTGTGGCCAGACAATACATAAAAGATCAAATACATAAGAAAAAATAAAACAACAATAATAGAAAAACAAATAAAATAAAACATTTAAAAAATTGTACATAAAAATTAAAAATTTAAAAATTGAGAATTAATAAATTGAAAAATCAAAAATTAAAAAAACAAAAAAAATCAAAAATTACAAATTGAAAATAATAAACAAAAAAAAAACACATATAAATAGTTTAAATTGAATTAAAAGTAAAAAACAGTAAAAATACGGATAGATTATCCATAGATCTGGAAGCAAAAAAAAACCAACTGACATACATAATCCGTGCTAAAAATTTCGTCGAAAACTTTGAAAGTAAATTGATAAATTTGTGTGAACGTTAAATATGAGGGAGGAAATGAATAGAATAATTTTTTACAATCTTGTGTGTTAAGTTTAAAAGAATGATTAAATCAAGAAAAAATAAAATTCTCGGCGAATAACCAGAATATTCTCGTTCTCCGAGAATATTCTCGACTTACAACACTACATACGCGAACTGAATTTGTTTTTAAAATATTTATACGATAGCGTGAAATGTTTGCATTTGATTGCTCTTTCAATTACGACAGTGAATATACTACATACTAATATACTAATACTACATACATATGTATGTAGATACATAAAATATGAATAGGGAGTCTTCCCTGTGTCGCAATCAATTACACAATAACTGATATGCACGAGGGGTAATTTTTATTCATACTCGAACGGCTTCCGCGTACGCGGTTCTTATTCACACAAAAGCGGCGTGCTCGTGTTATAAGAGAATAAATCACAATTTGGGGAAAATTCGGTGGAATAGAAGAGCTCGTTAGCTCGGAAGCACCTGCAGTCGAAAACAGTGCTGTATAAAAAAAAGAAAACAAAAAGAAAAAAAAAGATTGCCGTATGCTACCGACGCAATCAGAAGGGGTGCGCGGATAGTTTTGGGGGCGGGTCGACCCCCCCCCCCCATCTAAATACAAATTGAAATATATTGTTATTTGTGGTGGTAATATAGTGCACAGGTGTCGTTGATATCTCCCTTTTTTACCTTTCGCCCCCCATGGGAAACGTGCGAGAAAATTTTTTGGCAATGTGACCCGTGTAATTTTTGTCACGTACCGAATGTTATGTGATTAATTTTTTCGATGTTACATAGGTTTCTGATTTGGTAGTTTGAGGGTTGTAAATTGAGAAGGGAATTGGTTTTTTTTAATCGTCAGGTGGTTACATATGTATGTACGATGGTAGCTATGTATGTATATACGTCCGTAAATTTTTTCTCTTGCTCGTGATTTTTATGTACCTACATATTGTATATTATAGTATATGTATGTGTTTTATTTGTCGTATAAAATGGGTTTAAGACGAAGTGTGATGGGATGTATATACATATGTATATAGGCAGACAGGCAGATGGATTGATTGACGGGTATTAAGTATATATATGAACATATTATATATACATATGTATATATATGTATGTAGGGTAACTGCACTACCTCCCCTCAATGAACGCTCGAATTGAATATATTACGATCATCACTTATTCTAATGAGACACTTTCAAAATGGGTTAAAAGCTTGGAAAAAATTCATTGAACATTATATCAAACAGGAATAAGTTGAAGCACTATAACAGTGTTCGTTAATTTGAAACGATTTGGAGGGGAGAGTTTCTTATGGTTTTGAAAGAATTGTTTACATTCATTTTGTTTCAAAACTTACCTTTAATTCATTATCTATTCAAAAACCGATTGACAATAAATACATAAAATTTAATAAGATAATAAATATTTAAGTTAAAAAATAGTATTCGAACTATTTATGTACAACTGTGACCTCCAGTCTCTTTCTGAGCGTTCTCTTTATTTTATTTAATGAAATAAATGTAAAAAAATAATATTGAAATGCTATTTAATATACGTAAGTGCTTTATATTACTTAAGAATATAATATGATGGAAGAAATAAAATAAAATAGACGGTAGGCTATTGAAAAATACCAAATAACTCAATTTTAGGAATATGAATATATCAAATCTATGTAGTCATCTTCTAACTTAATTTGGCTTATTTGATTTTGAGGATAGGCGATTGCTTTATACAATAAGAAATATTATTAGTGTCTGGCATATCAGTTGACGGACTATTGGCCGAATGGACACTTAGCCGACGGGCACTAGGCTAACGGGCCCTTGGGCAATCGGACATTTGGCCGAATACATTTTTTTATTTATCAAATATATCACGTTTCTAAATAATGTAAATATCTATTTTTTGTTTTGAGTTTTGAATAATTCGTTCGGAATACAGAATTATTCGAAAATAATATTTATGTTTAATAAATAGTAGACAAAAATCGATGTTTAATATTAAGGAAATTATATTTCATTCAATTATATTAATAATTAATTTATTTAAAATTCTTAATAATTAAATTTATACTTAACTTAAATCAAATTTTTTCAAAGGAATTTCCCTTACATTTATAATATTATTTATAATTTTAGTTTTTAATAATTTAATAATGAACAAGTGGCAACTAACAAAAGTATGTGTGCGTATTGACTTACATTTTATTTTTATTTGTATACTATTTTTAACAAACCAATTAAATTATAAATAAAATAATAATCTACAATGATATTTTCTTTTTAAATTTTCATCCCTTTTCTTATCACCATCATCATCGTTTTCAGCCATTTACCATCTTTTAGAAATAAATTAAAGCAATTTAAAAGTCCGTTCGGTCAAACGTACGTCGACCTAATGTCTATTCGGTCAAATATCTGTTCGGACAAAAGTCCACGCACGGGCACATCTAACTGTCCAGAGAAATTTTGCTTATTAATATACTATGTATGTACATATATTTCATACATTGAACATACGAACGGAAACTTTGCAGTCTGATTACATGATTACTGATGTACATATATACATACTTTGTAATAAATAATAGAAAACGCATTGAATATGTAACTGGAGGTATCGACAAGTTTTTATCTTTTGGATCTATTCACAAAGAAACGATCCTAGTGATTTCTTCAATTTTTTCAGCATGTGATCGTCTTTATATTATAATAATTAGGTTGTATCGTATTACACAAATGTGGTTACAATGAAAAAATATACACGACACAAGTATCAAATTAAAATCAGTTCAACATCGCGTCTACGTCAGATCATGAATATAATATTTGGTTAGTACAAGGGACGTCTCATTTTTTTCGCATTTCCTTCGAGAAAAATAGAAAACAAAGGTCATATTTCAATTGAAACGATGTCCTGTGTGGGTGTTTTGCATAGAAAATGGGACAGGATCGTCTCTGGGTATCATACGACGTGAATTCACAATTCATACGGACAGCTTTCTAAACACGGTCAAAACATAATACACACACACCACATGCGCCTGAATTATTAATAGTATCAGAAATTTAATTTGTATTCAAAAGAGAACTATCCGTAGCTGGGAGAGTTTAATTATTTACATCCTCAATTGCAACAATGCAAGTTAGCCGGTGAATTTCGGAGTTTAATGGTGGACCCGACCGTCCTGAAAAGTTTTGATAACTTGGGCCTGTATTACGGTTCTTCTCAAATTATCGCTAATGGACACTAATTCCACAGACCCTGAGTAAACAGACATATACACACACATTCGCCGAATTAAGTGTCTTCATCCTGGGGTTTGTGTCGTAAGGTTTTATCGCGTCGCGAATAATAACAGTATCGTTATGCCCTTTCCGACGTTGATGATAAGGTGCGCCATCAAAGGCGCCCTAACGAGATGCCATATAAAAATTACGTTCTTTTGATCTTCAAGCGAAAATATACTTATTGCCGTGTGAGAAAATTAAATTTTTCATTTCGTTTTCGATGCCGGGGTAACAGTTGTGATGTAATTTTTGCGCCTTCATTTTATTCGGCATGGGTTTTGTGTTTGATAATATCGTAAGAATTTGTTGATACATATTTGAGTTGCTTATTGTTGTTATGTTTGCAGGAGACATCGTTGTACGATTGTTTGGATCTTGTGAAAATGCTGATTAGGAATATTTTAAAGTATCAGGTGTCGTAAGGTAGGAGTGAAGCGAAAATACTTTTCTTGATAAGTTGCATATAAAACTTTAGTATAGATATTTTTTAGTGTGATTCTGGCTACGATAAATATATGTATGTGTATTTTTTTTCTGGACAGGGAAAATAGGAAAGTAGGATAAAAATTAACGTAGCTAAGATCAAACTAACGTTCAATGGTTGTTGCATGCTCGATAGCATTTCATTACATGCTGGTAGAAATAGTCATAAATTATATATATATTTAGGACAAATAATATACATGTACGGAAGTAGCAATAATGAGGTATAAATTTATGTAGGATAGAGTGCATTTGAATGAATGAACGCTGTTTTTAAATAAAAAAATTCCACATTGCCTCATGAATATGATCTTGGATCAATGTGTTTTGTCAGTGATGACGCATGGATGTGAAACTTGAACATTGAATGCCAAGATGCTACACAACGTCCAATACACTCAAAGAAGTATGGAACGATGTATGATAGGCATAGTAAAGAGAGATAGGAAGCGGTATACGTGGGTGAGAAGTATGATAAGGGTAGTGGGCATATCGGAGGGACTGAAGAGATTGAAATGGTAATGGATGGTTCACGTAGCTAGAAAAATGGACGAAAAGTGGACATAAGAAGTGCTAGAATGTAAAAGATTAAATGGAAGACCGCAACGAAGATGGTTAGACAAATTGAGGAAAATTTGTTGGATGAGATGCATGAGAGTTGCGCAAAGCAGAGACGAGTGGAACGTGTTGGAGAAGCCTTCATTCAGCAGTGGATGTAAATGATGACGATGATGATGATTGCTGTTTCTGTAATATCCTGTAAAATGTATGCTATTCCGTTCGGTTATCTACTGTCAGATTAGAGATTGCTCTTCATCTAAAATGTTTCATGTTGTTTGAAGTTGTCTCCTTAGCTTATTACTTTATTTTATTTAAATCGAAGCTATTGGATAACATATTTGTGTTTAATTTAATTGAAAAACTATTTATGGCATTAAATATTTGTGTATTTATTATTTTTAAAATGTAAAATACTTGAAAATCATCGGTTCAATTTCATACAATTTGTTGCAGCGTTTCATCTTCTTTTTCAATTTCCCGTTTTGCATTTTTGGCATATACATGTCTAAATCTATTCAGCGAGTATTTATGCATTGTGTGAGTGAATATTTAACTGACACGTCGCGTCAGAGGATAAAACGTTTCAAACACATAACTCGTTCATTTGATAAGGGTTACGGCCACCCCTCAAAACCGCTGTATTCAATTATATCAAATAGTGTGCACGAAGGGCTACAACAAGGGCCGGAAACAAGGCAAGTCAGATTGCCGCCTCTCTGAAACGCCTTTTTCTCGGAAAAGCTTGCGAGAGGGAACGGTAGAGAAAGGCAGTTTCCCTACAAAAGGGCCAGAAAGGAATTGCTTTCATACATTTGTACACCCACGCACAATACGTGTGTAACGAAATGCAGAAAATAGCCCACACGTATGTTTGTACATACGTAGTGTTTGCGGTTTAAGTTAATTGTCCAACGGAAATGTTAGTCACATCGCGTTTCGATCGATTATTTTATTTTTATTTTTTATTTCGGTGTGGATAAGCCGCGAGCGATTCCAATTGATTTCGCGAATCGTAAAAAAGCGTCAAAACGCGTTTGGAAGCACGAGTAATCCGGTTGTTAAAGCCCGTCATTCGTGTAATATGACGGGTGACGAGACGGTTTGTTCCAGGGGTGGTAGGTGAGGGGTTGAGTCACCCTTCCAAACCATCGTTCTATAAGAAGTTTGGATGGGAGAGTATTTTGAACCTTTTCAAAAGTGATTACACATTTGAAAGTTCAACGTTTAAGTCTAATGTACTCTATGAATGCATGTAATGTAAAATTCAAGCTTTCCTTTAATCTTATGTAACATTATGTACATTGTAACAGTTAATCAGTATATGTAATTAGGGCTTATTTTTGTAATATCTTATTTTAAAATATGTGTATTGTACGTAAATATGTGCGAATTTCATATTATTTCTTTGATTTTAGAACAATTTTTTATGGGACTTAAAATAATAAATATTTCAAAAATTTATATTTATTTGTTATATTATTATGACTTTACTACATTTATACATTTTTTTTTATGTTTTTGAGAAATAAATGAGCTTTAAATATATTTGTTTATATTATTTAAGATAATACGGAAATATGGATAATAGTAGAACGATTAAAAAATGTAATTAGCACAATAAGTACACATGCACGAGTATGTATACATACGTTTGAATATTAACAATCGCTTGAAAACTAATTTAAATAACTATTATGATTTCATTTGTTAAAACTATTTAATTTTAATGTATAATAATAGGCAGATAATTAAGTCTTGCCTTCGATTTTGTTGCTATAGCTTTTTATATTCAGTAAGCGGTCGTTTACAGCATTACTTAATTTCGTGGAAAACCTTGATTTTTCCAAACAGTAATTTAAAAGATTAGAATTTTCACTAATGTTTCTTATTCTACATAGCGTATTATTGAATGTGTATATGTAGAAAATATTATTTTTGTTATTTTTATAGACATAAAAAACTGAAGATTTTGATAAATTTTACTTAAAAAATGATAAGAATTGAAATAAAATGGGAAAGTATTTAGTTTTTGTTTTAGTATTGATTAATTGTTAATTGAAATAGTATTAGTTCTTAAACTGTTATATTTAATAATAAATATATTTACTTTTACACATGTAAATATATACATACATATATGTGTATATTACTGAATTGGGACGTTCGACATATTTGCGATGTACGAAAAAGTGGTGAAAAATGACATACGCGTTTACAAAAATAACAGGGATTTCTGGAGTTCTTCTGAAGAAAAAGAAGACGAAGAGAGTAACAAGTATACAAATCGGCGATGGCATTGAACACCCAGGGAAATAAAGTGAAAACCAAACGGAATAAGCTGAAAGAGTGATGCGGATGAAGGGTAATGCCTCTCGGATCGGTAAATCACTTAACCCGCGACGTCGGCACCGAATATATTACATTATCTTCTAATGTGGAACCTGCGGTACGAACCGGGAAAAAAAGAAAAAGAAAAATATAAAAAAAATGGAAAGCAAGATTTATATCCGTCATAGGAGAATAAATTCACGTCCGCGAACATTCGCAGTGGCGGGAAGGGAAAAAACCATGGCGGAAAAAAAGTCGTAATTATAATTGAGAAGCGATGGAAAGATTTTCCCCATCGCATCCTCGTTCCACGGCTACCTGGCGTTGCCTAATTGACAGCTTGATAAAAGGACGCGGTTTCAAAACGGTGGCGCGCACGCTTATTAAATAAGATTAATGAGGGTGAGAGGGCCGTTTGTGAACGCGACCCCAAAACCAATGCCCGAGGGTTGATTGTCGTCGTCAAAGACGAGCATTCCTTTTGTTCCGGAACACGAGTGATTTTAATTTTTATTATATACACATACAGCCACATATTAAAGTTTTAGAAAATTGTGCTGAAAATAACTAAACATACTAGTTTTTGCATCACTGTGATAAAATTTGTCTATCGTAATGGATGGTGAGGGCAACCGATAACCCGCCAGTCATTTAATGACCCATAACAACTTTTAAAGTTAAAAGTCACATAATGAATATATATATATATATATATATATATATATATATATATATATATATATATATATATATATATATATATATATACATATAGTACATATATATTAATATATAAAAACGGACTGTCAGTAAATATGTATATAAATATGTAACAGATGTCAAGACCCCGGTCGCGGAGGCGAAGACCCCGGAGTGCGGGAGGCGCTCTGGGCGTTCAGGCCGCAGGTGCTGGAGGTGAAGCCCCCAGGGCGCCTGATGCGTCGGGGGCGCGGGGGGCGAAGCCCTCAGGGCACACACACACACATTCATTCATCATTTCAAACGGGTTGGATTGCTAAGTGTATAATGTGCCATTTTTGTTACGATTAATATTACGTGCGCGTGCGCCTATAAATTAACTTACATTTCACATTATACCACATATAACTTTATTTTTATTCGTGTTTCAATTCCTTTTCGAAACCACCCGTTGAAATCAACGGGTACAATACTATATACTTATAATACAATTGTGTTACGATGAGCGTCGAACTATTTTTTTTCAAATATTTTATTATAATAATAGCTAAAATACATGGACAATAATGTAATGCTTTCAGAATAAATAGTTATGTAATCAAATAACTATTCAACATCAAAATTCTGATTTCTTGAGAATTTTCAAGAAATTTTGATAAATGAAAAAATGTATATAACACAGTAAAGTATCGTTTATTCGACATAATTAGATTCGAGAATACAAATACAATATGTTTTCACATTATTGGTATGTAATTTTTGTATTCATTTTGTATTGCATTCTGCCGATTCCTACACCTTATTCTTCTTATCGGAGAGGTTTCTATAATCTCCAAAGCAAAAATAAAATCGCCAGCCGGGTAGAGTAATGGTTGAGGGTAGTCAGAAGATTTGTTTGGATATTTCTAAAGATTGACGCGTTTGTAATGTTCAGGTTAAAATGAGATAAAGATGAATTTCAGAAATAAAAATTCTCAATTTGGCATTTTTTCAAGAAATACTCGAGAAATAATTCTCGAGAAGGAACAGTACTATTTACATATAACCATAAAGACAGCAGCATGGCTCGGTAGTTGGGCTCTGACCTAGCACTGAGAGTTCACCGGGTTCGATACCGTAGGTTGACCTCGATTGAAAAGAATTTATTCTTAGTATATTATCTGTAATGCTGCTGGTCAGACTTGGATATTTGTGACTCCAAGTCTATCAGAGTTTACCAATTTTTCTAATTTAATTGTTGAAACGGTTCCTACATGAAATTGGCTAAAAACCATCTTACCCACCATGTCACTACTATTTGAGTATGATTTATGTACAATAAAATATATGTACAAGTTTAAAAATTCATCCTGTCCTATTTCTCGCAAAATTCAAGTTTAGAGCATCTCGAATTCAGTGATTTATAAAATATTGCAAATGTGTCCATAGATGTGTTGTAAATTTCTTATTTTTCAGTATATCGAAATTCGGCGATTCATTTATCAAAACTTGTCAAATTTTATTCATACCTGTCTCTATGATGTTCTGTAAAATTACGTTTGTCAGTGCCTGGGAGGGCGCATTGTAGTATACCTGTTAGGCCTTCTTGGTATATGTATATATGTACATATGTCGTTCATGATTCTGGGTCGTCCTTATCTGGATTTTTCCTCCGTAATGTTCGAATTTTGAAATTTTTTTATTGTTTGCTGTACTGTAATCGTTCAAACATAAAGTTTCTTGGCTATTTATCTCTGGTTTTCTTTTTATTATGAAGTGAAATAATGATTCTTCATCGTTAGAATTTTTCGTATCCGCATATTTCTACAAAAATTTCTGGGATATATAATTTCTTCACTAGTACGAATTCAAAGTCGGACTGATCGTTTAAAACTGAACCAAATTCATTAAGGGTTTGTTATTTTAAACCGTATTGATGTCATTTTTAGTACGAAAAAAAAGGTTGGAATACAAGCAGCGTAAAGACAAGGGCGTGATCCCGAAATGTGTCACTTCGTCACGCATCGTTTTTGAACCTATTTTGAGTTAGTTTTTAAAATCTGTTTAATAATTTCAATATATATATAATTTCTGAATAAAACTGCGTTTATTTTTTTTAAATTGACGTAAAATTGACTTAAAAAGTTATGCTCAAAAAACATGTTGGTCTTAAACATATGGACGGTAGTGTATGTACATATGTACTTATATATGTAAATCTGTATATTAATCTGTATATAATCTGTATATAATCTGTATATATGTATATTGCATTGAAAAAACATGTGGCGTTTTTTTGAAAAGTTACCAGTGTGCATATAATAATACATATAATCTAATCGAAAGTGGAGCTATCACATTCGTGCGCTGAGGACATGATATGAACATACATACATATGCATGTATGTACATATGAGCATATGTACATATGTAGGTACAAAAAACTGATGCACAAAAAATTTTCATATTGCCAAAATGCTGGCGATGCAATATTTTAGAGCAAAAAAGCAATGGATAAGGGGAATGAGATGGAGTAAAGGGAGTTTGGGGGGAGGGGGGTCGGTGGTCAGAGTTTGTTCGGGCAAGTTTTTCCGAAACGTTCGTGCAAATGAAAAAACCCTATTAAATTTAAAAGCGGCACGATACACTGACAGGACGCGTTGTTGTTGTTCGGACCGAGTGAGTTATTGCCGGAAAAGGTGCAAAATCACTGCCGACAGCCGAAAAGCTATAAATGAAAAGAAAATGGAACGAAACTGAAAAAAAAAACACCCACACACACATACAATTAAAAGAAAAATAAACGCAAGGTGATGTTAGATTGCGTGCATTAAGATGACGGAGAATTATACAGGTTTCACATTTGAAACTGTATGCATAAACGAAACACTGTATTCTAACCGCATTCAAATTGGTACCGGAGGAGTTTTTCCTAGAAAGTCACTCGAAAAATTGAATTTTGAACTAGTTTCCAGCGAGGGAAGAGCAAGTTTTTCGAAGAGAGCTGGGGAAATGCAAATGTTTTCACGGTGTGGTGTATAAATAAACCCATACCTATATACATAAGGCGTATCGGAATATTGCCTCTACCGTTCCAGGTAAAATGTTACCTTTATTCCGATACTCGGCCTAGAACGGAGCTGGGGTATCGCTAGCGCAATGGCAATAATAATTAAACGTTCTTCTCGTGGACGAGGCGGGCAATTAATTAGCGGCCAGGTATCCCTAGACGGGCACAATTAAAAGTGGTCCAACTTCCGGCTCCCGTTCCCTTGTTTCAACCCCGTAATGAAACGGCTAGTCGGTTAAAATTCAGCCTCTTACAACTTTCATGGGCCAATTACAGGGGCGCCCGTGTTGCCACCGGTTAAAGTGCGGTTTAACTAACTACTTTTCATAGTTTCCACTGACAATTGTTTGCTAAGTGGAAAAGTGAATCAAGCCCAATTTGGAGATGGTTCAAAAATCGATACACTAAATTGGATTTTTATTTATTGAAAAATTATTCTACTACTACTACATACTAATCTTAATATTATTTTTATTTTTATTACATTTTATACCAGGAAGGCCTTACAGGTAAACCCCAATGCGCCATCCTGTCCAATTACAAACGATGCACCATTTTTTTTCGCTGAATTACGAGACACTGAAAAACTCGCAAATTAACGAGACATCTATGAATTGTACATAAATTTTATTGTACATTAATCATACTCAAATAGTGGTGACATATTAGAGTAAGTAGGAAGGATTTTAGCCAATTTTTAATCGGGAACCGTTACAACAATGAAATCAGAGAAAATTGGAAAATTCTGATAGGAAACGATCGACCTGGAGTCACAAATATCCAGGTCTGACTAGCAGCACTACAGATATACTCAGAAAAATTCTTTTTCAATCGAGGTCAGCTCATGGGATGGAACCCGGTGCCTCTCGGTGTTAGGCAGAATTTTAGCGACCGAGCTATGCTGTTGGCTAATATGGTGTGTGTTATTACTTTTGTACAGCAATTTGGTGTCATATAATATGTATGTATGTTCTTTCAGATTGAATTTTACGCTTAGAATGAATAATTAACATGAGACAAACAACCCTTTGAAAATTTATCTAATATATAATTTCGAAAGAGACTTTGTAAGTTTGTAAGTATTTTTGGTTGGTAATTGAAAACAAATCAGTTTCTATGACGATTCGATATATAATTTTTTCGATTCAAATAAATTTAATAAAAAAACAAATGAATGTTTAGTATTAGATTCGCCAAGTTTACGCTGTTTATATTACAAATACTGAGCGAAGCCGGGTAAAACAACTAACAAGTATTCAATTAAATACAAATAGTGCCATTAGCATTTAGAAACTACGTATCTAGGAAATTGATCGAATCCACCAGGGATTGAATTTTAAGCAGTTAATATATGTTAAATGCTATTAAAATATACTTAAATGAAAAGAAGAGAAAAAAAGATTTTATGCGTATCCGGTGATGTTTGGGTTACATTAGGTTAGGTTAGGTTATTACTACTTTTGATTCCGGTGATGGTTAGGACAGGTCATGTCAGGTCAGGTCAGGACAGGTCAGGTCAGGTCAGGTTAGGTTGGGTCAAATCTCTCTAAATAGTCGTACAGTTGAAATCAAAAGTCAAAAGTACGTATTTTCACTTGGGATTTTTTTCCACTGTAAATACTATTTTATTTTGAATATTCTCTACTGAAACATGTTTATTGAGATATCGTTCTGGCCACAATATTTTTTGTTTTCGTTTAAAAGGGTTAATTGGAAGTGTGCTGAATTTTAAATCGGTAAAATTGTAGTACGAGCTAAAAGCTCGTACTAGTATTTACTCGTATTTACACTCGTATTTATCTAATAACAAACAAGCTCATGTCATTAGTTTTTTTTTTCATTTTCATTTTGAATATTTGTCTTAGTGCATATATGATTTATAGATATTGTACTTCTTTGAAATCAATAAAATAAATTTTACTACTTATATTTAATATGATTTTTATTTGTTATATGAAAAAATTTTCATTCATATTCATATATATTTTTTTTATTTAAAAATATGATGCTGGTCCGAGAGAATTACTGAAAAATATATGCTGGTCCGCCAACTGAAAAAGTTTGAGTAGCACTGATATACACCGACAAAAATACTTTAATACATAATCATAAAAAACAATAGCAATTATAATAGCAGATACGCAAAAATATCAAATATAAAATATAACGTAAGGAATGCCAATGAATCAAATGTACAATGTTTCTGGCTAGGAAGGTGCATTCGGGTTACCTGTTAAATTAAAAATAAATAAATATGCACGTAAGTCGGCATCAAAAGTTTAAGGATTATACTCTACATATATATGCAAATGTATAATAATATATGTAAAAGTGTACAACGTAATCGTCGCTAAGTGTCTCAAGTCGAGCATGCAAAATTGTGAAGATTTCATTAAACGTTCAACGTCGCCATTTATGCGAAACACAAATGTGCCCCACTTTGTCCTGAAAGCCCCAATAAATTCATATATCCTGCATAAAGGAATAAGCTCCCGTGGTGATACGTGATCAGCGTTCTTATTGCAAAAGGCGCTAGAACTTTCATGCAAAAAATAAAAATATACATATGTATACGTATATAAAATAAATCCACACACCAACCTACATTATTCTATCGAAAGCGATGAGAGTACATTATATTTTACATACATTTATAATAATTCATATAAAATATTTAGGAGTAACGTTCGATAAAAGAATGAGATGGGCACCTCACATTGAGGGAGCGAAATGCAAGGCGATGCGGGGGTATATCCTCAATATATCCAATATTTAATCGCCATAGTTCTTTATCAAGTCAAAATAAAATAAAATTATATCGCGCGCTCATATTACCATTATTAACCTATGCTCCACCTGTATGGAATAACGCCTCGAATACTAACCTTTCCAAGCTGCAAGTAATACAAAATAAATCCCTAAAAATAATTTATAATACACCCATATATACTAACTTGAAAAAACTGCATACTATATATAATATTCCGTTTGTTACAGACATTACTAACAAACTAACTAGTATATTCTATGACAGAATCACTAATAACCATACTAACACACTTGTGAAGAGTCTCGGTGATTACAACAAAATGTCTATACCCTTCAGGTATAACACACAGATTACCTAAACAAAATCTGCTTTAGGTCATCGACTTTAGTGAGTCTTTAATTAATATTATGTATTAGATGTATTATGAGCATTTATAAGGATTGTAAATAGGTTTTTGAGCTATTTTTCCTATTATACTGTAGATTAACATTAGAATAATATAATACTATGATTACAAACCAAATTAAATTAAATTGTAAAATAGAAAATGATCAGTAGATCAGTAGCTATTAAAATAGATATAAGATGTATTGTGAACATAATTTCGAAATAATGAAAAGCATTTAAAAAAAAAATATATATATATATATATTAGAAAAATTCTGATGGCGTTGACACGCACGCCGGCGAATTAATATACATATTTATTATTAAATTTTCCCTTAGGTAACATTATCGTCGAGCCACTGTTATTATTATTTTTGTGAATTTTCGTGTCGCGATAGTCGCCTTGCGCAAAAGCCTTCATAAATTACGCGAAAGTTGATGGCGCACAGATTGTGATTTTCTTTTCAGTTTGTTCACTAGGGGTAGCACTACTTTGTAATCAATATATGTATTATACATGTGTACACGTATAATATAATACGCTGGAGTTTTCCCGTATTACGGCAGCGAAATGAAATACACTGTTTCATTATTTTCCTGTCGGGTAGTTGGAATCATTTGTCACTGGGCCACCAACCAACCACCGTTCGCTATAAATCCTCGGTAAAAATACAACAAAAACAGGACAACTTTATTATTTACGATTTTATCTTTAATTTATTTGCGAACGTAAGGGGCGTTTCATAAATAAATTATGCGATGTATTTACGAATTGTGAAATTAACCGATTGCTACGGCTGCGCGCCGAACGTTCCAGCATCGAAATTGGCATTGAATTATAAATTAGATTATTACTCGCAGATATGCGTAAAAATACTTTATTTATATATTTAAAAGATTAAAATTATGTCTGACTACAAAAATGTATAATTTATTATATAAAAGCTATTCCTATAACAGAAAGAAAATACATATTATACTAGTGTGTACATATTTACGTTAAGGAGATTAGTACTTTTTTACATTAATATTAATGGAAAAAATTAACACTTTTATTTATTTGAAAATGAAATTAGTTATTGTAAGTATACATCTTGTTTACATTTTTAAAATAAATAATATATCGTTTAAAATATGAGAACACTAGAAAATGTAATAGAATATTTGACTTAATTTTGACATGTTTATTTTTGTATTTTATTGCAAATATATAGAATTCAATTATGATTATGATTGATTAATGCACTTATTTATTCATATATTTACATACATACATACATATATACGTATATGCAAGGAAAGCCTAACAGGTAATACCCAATGCGCTTTCCTGGCCAATTAATTATAAATGATTATACGTACAGTGTCATAGATACATTTTGTAATATCAACAATAATACATAAAAGAAACAAAAAAATGTATATATTCTATTTATCTAATAATTTCTTAAAAATACAAACTTTATCATATACGTATATTTATCCATCATATGTTACTCACAGGGGCCTCATTTTAGCTTTTCCCAGGGGGGGGGGGAGCGGGTGTATTATATGAAAATAAAATTAGTGTATATGAATTTTAACTATTTCTTTTAATCATTTTTTTTATTTAAATATTTTTATCAATAAAATTAATAGTAAAATAATTTTAAACAATCTATTAAGAGATTTGGGTATAAACGCATATTTATTAGGTACGAAATAATCTCTTGAAAATTCATGGGAGTTTTTTTTAACTAAAAATATAAAATTAGCATTAAATAAATGTTGAAAAATATAATGTTATTATTATAATATCATTTTATTTACAATACCATTTTATTCATAATTATACATTCAACAACTTGGATAGTCCCGTTCAAATCTAGGGGGGGGGGGTGCGGCTGTCCATCCCAACCCCATCCCCAAATGACGCCCCTGATTACTCACTTTATTAATCGGTTTATTATGTATGTATATACATACATACATATGTAGGCTACAAAATGAGTGAGAAAATGTAGAATATTAACTTTCTTATACGTTTATTTGAATAAAAATTATGGATATAGCTGTTAGATAGCACTGAGCCACAAACAAATCACGTTTTTACTTACCGGAGCGGAGACTAATCAATCTTTACCTACTTAATTCGAATATAAGAATGATTTTTGTTGGTTTTTTCTTGTTTATCATTGTATGTGGTCGTTAAAAAATGCGAAATTTTTATATATTTTTGGCTTTAATTCAGTAAAAGTGAGTACTGAAATCAATGGTAAGATATTTTGTATTGATTGCAATTATCCACCGAATTTTAAAAGTTAAAAATACGAGCGGGAAAATATTTTAAATTACAATATGTAATATTCTAGGCTCATCATTTATAAGTTTACGTAGCGAGTGAAATAGAATGATGTGCTCTTTATTCTTAATCTGGTTTTTTTCATTCAAATATTTTTAACTCAATTAAAAATCACATTAATACATTTGAGATTTATTTAATTATTACATAAAAAATCAATCTTTATAAATGTGGTGAAGTGCAAAATAAGCGAAATAAGTTCTTTATATTACGGAAAAAATACTTTTGACTTTAAGTATTTTAAAGCAATCAAAATTTATAATCAATAGAAAACACATGAATATTGATGCCATTACTCGCTTCTGGCATAGCAATACGAGATTTTGAGTTAATTGAGATAAATTTGAGCTAAACAACTGTAAAAATCGCACGTTTTTTTGACGCCCATATAACCGAAAGCAAACCAACAAAAATCATTGTCATATTCAAATTCAGTGGGTCAAATGTACTAATTACTGAATAGTCTCCACTCCGATAATTTTTACATACCTCCTTTACGTTTCACTTACGATTTAATTCAGGAAAAAAATTGCTTTGTTTTTAAAAAACTTTTTTATAATATAATTAATTATTGTTGTTCAGTTTAATTATTCACGTATAGGTATGTCAAGGTATTAACAAACTGTTGTGTATACACACGTATGTATATTGTATTATTGATAAATATATTTCTGCATAATGTATTTTCGTAATAACTTTCATGTTTACATCTATTGTTCGACAGTGGAAAATCTTTTTTGTTGTTGTAATATTTACAATGGAATACGTGTTTTTGTGGATGTAATATAATATATACACATACATATGTTTGTATGTATGTATAATATGTAATCCGATTCGAGGAAGGATCATACAAATAAAATTAAAAAGAAATAATATCTATTTCGGGGTTTCCCAAGTGTCACGTGGGGTGAGAGGATTGCGGTGGACAGAGAAAGGGAATGCCTCTGTAAAAATATCGCACGTGTATGGGATACCGTACAAGGGCTTTACAGTTGAAAGGGTTCAACCGAGCGTGGAAGTTATCGGACACGAAATATATTCGTATCGTCCGTTTTATTGTATCAATCTAATGCCGTTAGGATAAATCGTAATGATACAAAAGGAGCGATAGCGGAGAGGGTATTGTTACTCTTTGGCCAGATGATTTTCTCGATAGGCTTCACGGTACGATAAGGAGGTGGGTGTGGGGAGTGGCCAGGAAGTCCAATTATCCCTTCGGAAAAGCCATAGAAAGTATCGAACCAAAGGCACGACGACAGGGTTCTTTTGTACCGGTGGCCGACATCACGCTCTCCCGTTTCTGTTTTTTTTTTATTTCAGAATATAACCATACGTTGTCTTATGCAGAGTTTCTTAAAGTTTGGTCCACTGCCTATTAGTGGACTGTGGACTTTCTGGGTGGCTTGCTTAAGAATTTTATTGCCAACATTTATTCGTTTTAATTTCAGTTGAAAAAATTGCGTACACAATACATTAAAATTTTACGATACAAAATTTTCCAATATATTTAATTTTTACTTTATCTATGTATGTACGTAGTAACAATAGATGAAGTTTTGTTTTCATGCGAAAATTCGAACTCGAGATTTTGACTGATTCGAACTCAGAATCGATTACTGATCACGTTTTCATGATCTAGAAAAAATGTGTGTGTGTGTCTGTGTATTTTGGGGATTTTTTGAACACCGTTAGTCCTATCAAACTGAAACTTAGTTGACCGGAAATGGTATCTCCCCTTATTGGTGTCCTCTTTTTTTTCAAGTTTTTGAATTCAATTATCTCCCAAGCCGCTAACTGAATCGGATTAAATTTTTTTTATATGTAATAAAAATAATAATCTTTATAGCCTTATATTTTTTAAATGTTTTGATCTGAACCGGAAGAGGTACTTTTACTCTAGAGTATCGAGGTTTTTTATGTTTTTCTCAGAAACCTTTGGGTTTATTGAACTGAGATTTCATATCTAGAAGTTTAAGCGTAATAAAAAGTTATGCATAAAATTTGGTAATCATCCCTCAACCGGAAGTGGCAGTTTATTTTCTTTGTAGGTCATAATTAGTGATTATTCATTTAAATATAATAGAGGACAGTTTAGGTAAGGTATGGTTAAGTTAGGGTTGGTTTTATTTATTCAAGGTTAGGATAATTTAGGGTTGGCAGTACGCTGTAATTCGAATTCTTACGTTGTAATTCGAACGCATGGCGCATTAGCGTTTGAATTACAAATTCACTGACATTGAGCAGTGAATTTTTAATTGTATTTTTACATCCGTACGCACGGCTTGAGTCAGTGAAATTATAATCTTACTAGTGAAATTTTAATTTCACTGACAATAACAGGTTCACTGTAACATATATGTATATACATACATAAGTCTGTTAGTACGAGTTTTATAGTCTATTTTGTATCCTAAGGTAAAATAAACGTAAAAAGATTATAATATTTAAAAAATAATAAATGGGCGTCATTATTTGAATTCTTTCTTTCTATCATCTTGGAATTTTCAACCAATTCAATCTAACTTAAAATTCTGATGAACTTTGTAACAAGTCAAGATTTTTATTGTTTGGGAGTGTTATTAGTAGAGATTTATCAAAAAATATTGACACGTTGTGGACATGCGACAAATTTTATTAAACATGTCTCCACCAACTTAATAGTTAAATAAAAATACTAAAAAGCAATAATTTGAGACATCTGATTTTTGATTTTTAAATGCTTTTTATTATTACTAAATTATCTTCACAATACATCTTATATTTATTTTATTAGCTATTGATCTACTGATCATTTTCTATTTTACAATTTTAATTTGATATTGTTTGTAATCATAGTATTATATTATTCTAATGTTAATGTACAGCATAATAGGAAAAAGAGCTCAAAAACCTATTTAAAATTCTTATAAATGCTCATAACACTTTTAATACAAAATATTAATTAAAGACTCTCTAAAGTCGATGACCTAAAGCAGATTGTGTTTAGATAACCTGTGTTTATACCTGAAGGGTATAGACATTTTGTTGTAATCACTGAGACTCTTCACAAGTGTGTTAATATGATTATTAGTGGTTCTGTCATTGAATCTATATATTGGTTAGTTTGTTAGTCTGTAACAAACGGAATATTATTTATGGCATGCAGTTTTTTCAAGTTAGTATACATATATGGGTGTATTATAAATTATTTTTTGGGATTTATTTTGACTTGATACATCTACGTACTAGAACTGTGGGGATATCAATCAATTCAATTTAACTAAAAATTCTTAGGAACAAGTCGGAAGCTTTGTCGTTCGCGAGTATTGTTACGAGTGGCGATTTACCAACAGTATTGACAAGCCATACGTTATGGACATGTGAATAAGTGAGATTAAAAAAAAGAGTAAATAAAAAAAATACTAATATGTATAATAATTTGTGATATCTATGTATGTATATTTGGGATAGCTATGTGTGGGGAAAATAATCTTGTGGTTTCGGTTGAGAATTGATTCTAACATGAAATTGAGAAACGCTGTTCTTATGAGTGGATAATAATATTATTGCATTAAAAGAAAATAGCGGCAAAAGGAGGCAATTAGGTGGGAGATTCGATTGAACTGCTGGAGTTTGAAGTGTTGTGTAAGACCTCGAGTTAAGCTGTATGTTTGCGCGAGCTCGGTTTAATTTGTTGGACGAGAGATCAAATAAAGCCTTTGTCCGCCACACGGAGGCACGTGCTCACTTAATATAAACACAAAACAGTAGGAATTTCAATTTTGGAGCCTCCGCTTAAATACTTGAAATTTGTTCGGATTCGATCTGAGTCGTGATTGCTATAAACGGGGGCGCATCGGTGACTTTGAACCAGCCGGGAATTTAGAGTTTTAGAATTTTCAATAGAAACTTAACGACAAATTCAGTCAAAAATGTTCAATGTTTTATTTGAGGTTAAGTTATGTTAAGACGAAATGGTTGGTTTATATTAAAATATGCTTAAAGGTTTACATATGTACTATTTTTTGTATACAATATACACTTATACAATACATTCAAGTGCAAAAGCGTTTATATAAATTACGAAAGCGCTAAATACACGTCTAATATGTTGTTTACTTTTGATGTGTGGAAAAAGTATAAAAAAACCTTACATATTGGCATGATCATTTATTATAAAAACTGGAGTAAAAGTACTACTTCCGGTTCAGATAAAAATATTTAAAAAATATAAAGTTATAAAGACTATCATATGTAAAATAAATTTAGTCCGATTCAGTTAGTGGTTTGGGAGATAATTGAATTCAAAAACTTAAAAAAAAGAGGACACCTACAAGGGAAGGTACCATTTCCGGTCAACTTAAAAATATGTAAAAAATTATCAACGTGTCGTTAAAAATTTCAGTAACCGATACTAAGTTTCATTTCGATAGGACTAACGGTATTCAAAAAATCCCCAAGATACACAGACACACAGACACACACACACATTTTTTCTAGATCATGAAAACGTGATCAGTGATCGATTCTGAGTTCGAATCAGTCAAAATATCGAGTTCAAATTTTCGCATGATCACAAAACTTCATCTATTGTTACTACGTACATATGTAGATAAAGTAAAAATAAACGCTTAATATTCACCTACTAAAGTTTATTTGGGTTGATTATGATAAGTTTTTATTGATTAACGAGAATTCGGAGTCGCTGTTTCACTCGAATCTCCCCATTCAAAAACCTTTAAAAAATAGTGTTTATTCAGTAATGAGAAAAACTAAATTTAAAAATTATTGCAATTAAAATTAGTGCAAAATAAATTGCCTTTTTCTCCAACATATCTCCTACAAAACATTTTTTTCTAGTAATTTTATTTAAAAGGGTAGGACCATTGTGGCATTACAGGAAGAACCTAATGCGCCACAATGGCCTAGATAATAAAACAAGATAGGGAGAAAAACAAAAAAAAATATATAGAACAAAAAGCAAAAGCAAAAATATATTCTTTTCTATTTAAATATATATTCTTTCCTCCAACAAATATCCTCCAAACATTAGAATATTTCAAGTAATTTAATATTTCTATATATGTATGTCTAAATATAAAAGTTTGGGGCACAAAGGACAAGATTTAATAGTAATATGTACGACTAAAGAAAAACATTTCAATATTGAGGTTAATTTTATCTCTAACCAATTTTAAACGAGTAGAAAACAGGATTGATATATGTATGTATACATATATATCGAAATAAATATGCCTAAAAGCATATCAAAAATGAATCAATACTAATAATTGGTTCATTTTCATCCGATCATATTCACCCGACTAATATTCCGGAAAATGCGAATGAAAACTCAGAGCTTTGATGATCGTCACGATCGTAATCCATTGCCAACATTTTAATAATAACAATTTTCGCTGCGAATTATGCTTTTGTGTTTTCGCGAAAACGGACAAAGAGACGTGGGCCGAAATTCTAGCGCACAAAACAAAAAGCGAAGAAAAATATTTCCACCTTAAGGAAAATGTTAATGCGCATCGTCGAGTTTGGGGGGGGGCTGTTCTTATTCAAATATTGTTAATTGGGCCGGTCTCACAAATGAAAAGAATTCATTAATGTCGGCGAAATTAAAAAAAATCCGGTGCGAACATTCTACTGGCTTCTGTTTTTTCAAATGTACATACATACATACATACATATATTGCTATATACATACATATGTACATATAAAATAACAAGCATTGACGTACATAAATATTCTCGGAATTCAGCACGCTTTTTTAGGCTAATTTAAATACACGTGCCTACATTATCAACTGCATTATTTTATTTTGTATTTTTTAATAATAAACTATACATAGTCGGTCAGCCTTAATAATAAAATATACATAGTTGTGACTCCAAGTTGATCGTTTCTTATCAGAGTTTTCCAATTTATCTGATTTCATTGTTGAAACGGTTCCTCAATCAAATTAGCAAAAATCATCTAGTCCGCCGTCACAAATATCCGATTTTTATTTATGTACAATATGTAATAAAAATGTATGTATGTACTAGTCTAAACACATAGATGTATGGGTTTGGTGCATCCGCTCTAAAATCGCCAGATTAACAGAACGGCAGCTTTAAACGTAATTCTCGTTTTCTCGAATGATAGATTGCACATCAGATGACGAGTAACCTTTCGATGTGCACAGATGCAATTATTAAAATTGAGTTGGATCTTTCTGGCGAGTTTAATAAGGCAAGATTCGGAACTTATCAAATCTTGCCTTATTAAACTCAATTTTAATAATTACCATTTTAATAATTACATCTGTGCACATCGAAAGGTTACCCGTCATCTGATGTGCAATCTATCATTCGAGAAGATGAGAATTGCATTTAAAGCAGCCGTCCGTTAATCTATCGTTCAATTCGTCTGGTGACTTTAGAGCGGATGCACCGCATTCAGATGTATCTATGGATTAATTCATTAGTTAATTAATTGTTAATTTCGTGTTCTTCAGCCTCTTAAAATACAGCGACTCATGAAATAATAATTATTTTGAATAAAAATACCAATAATTTTTTTTACTACCGCCATCTATGTTTAAAACTAAAAACTGGATAAGCGTCAGGCACTTTTCAGAAATTCAAATTGCAAGCGCGTCTAAAACGATATTTTTTCTCCATCGTAATGGTGGAGGATACATTTACTTATATTTATGACCAAAATGAGCAATATGGCAAAGTATGAAAACGATCGGATAAGAGGCAAATTTTTTCCTGAATTGTAATCGTAAGTGAAGCTAAAAGGAGGTATGTAAAAATGATGCAATGTTTGTAATTCATTGTCTAGGAAGACACATTGGGGTCCACCTGTTAGGTCTACACTAGCTGAATCCGGCATGCGTTGCAATGTCAGAATAACACATGCAATTCCCGTTCCCGGTCCCGGTCCCGTTCCCGTTTCAAGTGATGGTTGGAGCTCTTCAACGCCTCTTCAACACCGTGTCGTTATAAACCAACCTGTTAACGTGGTTACCAACAAACACATTTCCTTGACTACACAATAGCGCTTCATACTTACGCGTCGATAAAATCGTAATTACGAATATTATTATTAAGAGGTTTTCCCGTTTTCTTTTTCACAGTAATCTTCCACGGACATGCATACATACAACAAATCCTGAAAGTTCCATCGTAATCGGTTCTGTGATTTACGAGCCTATTCAAGGCAGATAGACAGACAAGCATTCAATTTTATATATATAAATATGTAAAATAAAATAAAGTATTCACTAATGAATTTTACACTCGTATACAGGTCCAACGAGAAGGGGGGGGAGGAGAACCGGGGTAAAGTTCCAGGGCCCGGACTAGTTGAAGGGCTCTGACTCGGGTCGTTCGGCTAACGAATATTGATATTTTATATTATTCTAAATAAAAATACATATATTTATTTAATGCTAAATGTGTATTCCGAGACCACCATTTCTGTTTGACTTAATTCACAAATTGCTATTACTTCTTTTAACTCGATTTGTCCCGAATTTCGGGAAAACAGAATAGACGTATTACAGGTCACCAGTATCTTTTAAATATAATTAAACGCAAAACATTATTTTTTATGGTTTGCGAGGTATTTCTCGATAGACTTATGCTACTTTCAATTATAACGGCTCATATAGGTATTTTTCTAATAATTCTGGTATATTTTACACATATTTATAATATATCTATAAGATCTTTTTTTTTTAGTTTGTCATACGACTCGGAATTATTTTTTCTATCGATAGACTATAGTCCCGTTAGAGGAAGCGCTCTAAAATAACACATAGTTCAATAAAACATCGAATTGCGATCTACATAATTATATATGTAATTTATAATATTCAAGATTGCGAGGTCAATAGCTGTTTGTTTATATGTAGTCGGAAAGTATTACATTACATACAGTGGCTTTACAGTTGTCTTCGACCTTACACATAAATTTTATAATTTTATTTAGCGAGGTTTTTAACCATTTTTTTCCATATTAAACAATTAAATACATTTCATTTCCGGTTCCGGATTCCTGTTTTATTTCCGGTTCCGGATTCCCTTTTCAGTTCCAGTTCTGGATTCCTGTTTTATTTCCGGATTTAGATTCCGATTTCAGTTCTGAATCTTGATTCCTTTTTCGGTTCCGATTCCCGATACCATTTTCCCATTTCGATTTCAGTTCCGATTCCTTATTTTGATTTCTATTTCGGTTACTTTTTATTGAATAATTTTATATGCCATAATAATTTTATACCCATGCGATGATATTTCATCGGGCTAATCACCAGTACATACATAAAACAGCTACATATGTATGTATATTTACCATTGAAGCAAATCCGACGTATACGTTGAAGAGTATATGTATTGTACAACAAAGTTCATATATTAATTAATTCTTAAACTGGATCTACATTGCAGTTGTCAGCAAAAAAGATGATTTTTAAAAATTCAATTATTTAATGAAAATTGCAACGGTAAAAACTGGCGAACAGTTTGTACATTGTTACACTCGCATCGAGGCTCGGTGATTAATTAAAAAGTAATTACACGGACGGATTTTTTTCGTCCGTGTAAATTTTACACACAAATTAGTCGACTCATCCGTGAGTTATTACGTGTTGCGAAAAAAGTTAAAAAAGGTTAAAAATTGTGTGATTAATGCCCGCCGTCAAGCGGGACCTGCTAAAAAGGTTTGCGCGCCCGACAATTTCGAATGAGAGTGATGTTTAGAACATGTGATGGATAGTTACTATGATGAGCAATAATTTAATATAATGTCTAGAATTAGAAACGCTTCATTGTGAAAGAATGAACCAAGCCAACTAATCAAAGCCCTAGGGGACTCCACCGCCTTCGTGCCGGGGGCGAAGACCTAGGGGGCGCAGGTGCCGGATTCTGGTATACATATAATTTCATATACATATAATTTTTTATATATGTTTGAGAGACTTACTATATGTTTGTTTGTACGTGACAGTCAATTTAATAAAAAAAAAAATGAGTATTCAAATAAATTTTTATAAAATAAAACTATGTATTCAAATAAATTTAATAAAATGTTTACTATTAGATTAGTCATGTTTAAGCGGTTTATATTAAAAATACCGAGCGAAGCCGGGTAATACAGCTAGTATTATAATATATTAGAAACTAGTGGTTTTACCCGGCTTCAACCAAAATACTTATATACAAACTTACATACAAAGTCTCTCGAAATTATATATTAGATAAATATAAATATAAATATCTGAAAGATCGTGCATCGCTCGGTAAAGTACATCGAGCGAAATAACTTTACATTTCAAATTAATTTGTTTTTAGTTTTTTTTTTTTTAGTTTTTAGTTTTTAGTTTTTAGCACTTTCAATGCTGAACAACGTCGATCGACGTTTTACCGACAAGTCCATGAGCCTGGAGAACGCCGATATGCGTTGTACGTTGTGCATGTATAAAATAAACAAGAATACTACCTGCTAAATATTTCCAGGTAGCATTGAAAAAAAATTTGGATGTGTATGTATGTATTTGAGGAATATAAGAAGGTCACAAAACATAATTAGATAATTAAATATACATACACGATTACACATATCGGTTATGAGAGCATTTTAGATGCAAATTGAGCGCAAATGTAGGAAAACTTACACAAGACCAAAATTTCTACTTTCTAGTTATGAAATTTCAGTTAAATAAACCAAAAGGTTGCTGAGAAAAACATAAAAAACCTCGATTCTTTAGAGTAAAAGCAGTATTTCCGTTGCAGTTAAAAATATTCAAAAAATATTAGGGTATAAACTTTATTATTTCTATTACATGTAAAATAATTTCAGTCTGATTGAGTTAGCGGTTTGGGAGATAATTTAATTTAAAAAAATCAAAAATGAGGACACCTATAAGAGGAGGTAACATTTCCGTTCATCTTAAAAATGCATTGAACATGAGTCGTGTAATCCGTGCAATTGCTTTTTCTACGTTTATAAAGTCTTGCTTACACCGGAATTTCTGAATTTATTACCACAACAGAATTACCCGATGGAAATCCCCAACTTCTGAGTATTAAAGATTGTGGCTTAGTCTCTTGTTTCACACGGGAACGATCATATTGAACCGAATAGGTGATTATTGGAAGAAGCATCACTTATTCTATTAATCTATTTTATATTATTGCAAGATATATTAGAGTCTAATATATATATATGCCTTTACAAAACTCTAAATGCCCGGTGATAGTTATCTAGCGTTTGTTTGTTTTTTCAATTTTTATACCTGATTTCTATTGGATTTCTAAATATTTCCAATTGGAAATTTGGGCGAAATTTTTAGCGTCAAGGACTTTTAACAGAAATGACATACACATGTTTTAAGAATTTATTTTATTTTATAAATCAATACCACAGAGACTTGACAGGTAGCCCCAAAGCGCCACTGTGGTTATAATACAAATATAAGTTAAAACAAATCAAGAATAATAAAAATCATAATCATAATCATAAAAAAATAATTAAAATCAAGTAATAAATATGTACATACATACATATAATAAAAAACAAATAAATAAGATTGAAAAATTATATCATGCTATTTATGATGTGTTCCACCAACTAAATATAACTGGCATTGAAGAGGTCCAAGTAATGTGCCAGTAAGTTAAGGAGTCAAACAGCTCCCGAGAGGGGGGGAGTTCATGAGCACGTTTGATTTAGCCCTAATTGGCAAAAAGATATCATACTTTCGCAAAACCCTATCATTTTCCGGGGCCCAGAATTTTAGTCTCTCCAGTATAGTGGGATTGTAAATCTTTCCTCTAAGTAATTTTACGAAATGTTTCCCAAGAAATAAATCTCTACTCTTTGCCAGGGAGTTGAAACCCAAAAATCCCAAGACAAAGGCACTAGGGAACAATTCAAATGTCTTCAGATATAAAACCTAAGGAATTTCCGTTGGACTCGTTCCAACATTAGAGAGTAACGAAGTTGATAGGGAGACCATATAATGGAGCCAGACTCGAGCACACTGCGAACTAATGTATGTAGTACAATATAAGAGACGAATGGCAGTAAACCCTAGATCGTTGTCCTATCACAGATATTCCCAATGTGGATGTTAAAACTCCAACTATTTTCGAAGATTATTCCCACGTCAGATATAAATAATTCTCCCTGAAGAAGAGAATCGTGAAATTTATACGGATATTTGATAGGAGAACGAGAACGAGAGTAAGAAATGACTCGACACTTTAGGATATTTAAGGGAAGTTTATTGACATTAGACCATTCAAAAATAGAATTGAAATCCTGTTGCAAATAATGAGCGTCAAAATATGATCAGTAATTGAGTTAAAATCAAGCAAAACCTCGGGGTTGAATTTTCGCATGTTCACAAAATTTCATCTATTGTTACTATGCACAAAAGAATAACTCGTTTAGACGTATATTTGCTTGCTATCTATGGTTGTATGTAATAGGAATATTTTTCCAAGATTCGTTTCAATCTAACGTAGGTTCTTGATAAAGATACTCGTGGCATGTGTATGGAATCGATGAAATATTTCCGATCGTTCTCTTGAGTGCAAAAAATATAGACGACCGAGGTTTACTCTGGGCGAGGGCGTACGTGGTCGTTGAAACAACAGTGAAAATGAGCGATTAGTCTCGAGGAAGGAAAATATTTATTTTCCTCGGATCAGGTCCAACCGGGCTTAATGGGTTTACAGACGGGAGGTGCAGAACGGGTTCGAAGTTCGTTTTTTTATACAAACACAACACGGCATTGCCGTGTACCTGCGATTCGTTCCAATTGCGGTAATTTCGCGATGTGAAATAGAGTGGGATTGAATTTAAATTACCTTTCAGAACTAGCACAAAAGAAAATTTCACATTTGCGCTATATAATTTTCCTTCTTACGAATTACCCTACGCCTCACTTGCCATTCGCATACAAACATATTACTATTTACTTTAGACGTGTGAGAAAATGTTTTTCATTTTGTATGACGTTTCATTCGTTCGAACGAAAATTTAATCCTCAAGCGTAATGTATTGGAATAAATTGTACGTGCTTTTAATTTATTTTTATTTTATTAGAAAGTTAAACTGTCTCAAAATTTTTTAATTAATTTAATTAGATTTATAAAATCTTAAGGTTGTCATATACATACATAGATATGTTTTGTTTTTGCACGGAGAAGTATGAATATTTCAAAAAATAAATATTATAAATACAAATGAAGTTCATAATAATGTAAAAGATCACGCCGTGAACACAAATTTTATTACTATACATACAATTCTATCATATGTGCCATGATAGGTTGTCCCAAAGCGACACGTATGGTAAAATTTTTGTAGCTGTATTGTAAGTACTAAACATTACAATACAGTTTTTAGTATACAACTAGTGTTGTGCCCGTTGAAATTTTAACGGGTGGTTTCGGAAAGGAATTGATACATGATTTCAAATAAAGTTACAATACGAATAATAATGAACCGGAATCGGCATCGAAATCGAAATCGATATAATAACTAAGTTTTTTTGAAATTTCTATCCATACTTGTCGATACATTCGCTACATACCCACATACATACAAACTCACATATGTAAATTCCTTCCGTTTTTATATATATCATACAATAGCGTCATCTATGACAATTTAATTTTGAAATTATATTCAAATAATGGTGACAAATTCGTTTGGAACCGTTCCATCAATGAAATCAGACATATTAACAAACTTTGATAGGCAATGATCGACCTAGAGTCACAAATATTCAAGGTCTGGCTAGCAAAACCATGCACGGGATTGATCCATGAACCCTCAGTTGAAAGCATCATACGCTAACAACTGAGATATATTATTGGCACTAGTGCTTCCAATCCCGGAAGGTTACTTCAGCACCGGGA